>NC_133409.1:63434621-63737651 GCF_049350105.2 Macaca mulatta | reverse complement strand
TATGGTGAAAATAGAAATCATAATGAAAACCATAAGTACTTATAACAACTATAAAAATATTACATGTAAAACATATGGGATGATATGAAAAGGCTTCTTAAAGGGAAATTTATAATTGCAGATGCTTATGTTAGAAGAGAAACATAATCCATCTTAAGAAGTTAGAAAAAGAATAATTGAATAAATCCAAAAAGGAGAAAAGATAGTGACAACAAAGACAGAGCATAGATTAATATAATAGAAAATAAAGGAATAATGAAAATGAAGCTGAGCTGAGTAGTATAATGAAATAGCTTAGTTTCTAGTCAATAATAATCAGTAAATACTCAATAATAATAAAGATCAGTCAATAATAAAGCAGTCTCGGATGCTCAATATTATGAACAAAAAGGAGAGCATATACCAGAGATGTAAAATTTAAAACATCTTATATGATTATTATGAGCAACTTGAGGCCAAAGATTTTGGTTTTTAAAAAGTTTTTATGGGTACATAATATGTGTATGTATTTACAAGGTAAACCAGAGGTTTTGATGCTGGCACACAATGTGGAATAAGCACATCATCCCCTCAAGCATTCATCCTTTCAGTTATAAACAATTCAATTACACTTTTAATTTTAAAATGTAAAATTAAGTTACTATTGACTATAGTCATCCAATTGTGCTGTCAAATAGTAAGTCTTATTCATTCTTTCTATATTTTTATAGCCATTTACCATCTCCATCTCCCACCTCAACCCTCTACTATCCTTCCTAGCCTCTGGTATCCATCCTCCTACTCTCTATGTCCACGAGTTCAATTGGTTTGATTTTTAGATCCCACAAATATGTGAGAACATATTATGTTTGTCTTCCTGTGGTTGACTTATTTCACTTAACATAATGATCTCCTGTTCAATCCATTTGTTGTTGCAAGTGACTGGATATCATTCTTTTTATGGCTGAATATTAGCATCATATGTGCCAAATGTGGTACCTATGTGTATATGTGGTATATATACACATAGGTACCACATTTTCTTTATCCATTCATCTGTTGATGGACACTTAAGTTGCTTCCAAATCTTAGTTGTAAATAGTGTTGCAGCAAACATAGGAGGACAGATATCTCTGATATACCAATTTTCTTTCTTTTGCATATATATTCAGCAGTGAGATGGAACACAGAGTAGCTCAATTTTTAGGGTTTTGAGAAACCTCCAAACTGTTCTCCATAGAATTTTAATAACTTACATTCCTACCAACAGCATACAATGGTTCCCTTTTCTTCATGTTTATTATTTATAATATGTATAATTATATTGTTATAATAATAATATATATTTGTATTATAGTTACTATATTACTATAAGTATTTATTATTATATTATATTATATTATTGCCTGTCTTTTGGATACAAGCCACTTTAACTGGGTTGAGATGATATCTCATTATAGTTTTGATTTTCATTTCTCTGATGATCAGTGATGTTGGACACCTTTTCATATGCGTATTTGTTATTTGTATGTCTTCCTTTGAGAAATATCTATTCAAATCTTATGCCTTTTTTTGAATGGATTATTAGTTTTCTTTTTTATTTTTTTCCCCCGTAGAGTTATTTGAGCTCCTTATATGTTCTGATGATTATCCGTTGTCAGAGAAATACTGCAAATATTTTCTCCCATTCTATGGGTTGTCTCTTCACTTTGTTAATTGCATTCTTTTTGTGCAGAAGCTTTTTAACTTTATGTAATCCCATTCGTCTATATTTACTTTGGCCTGTGCTTGTGAGGTATTGCTCAAGAAATCTTTGTCCAGAACAATGTCCTGGAGATTTGCCCCAAAGTTTTCTTGTAGTAGTTTCATAGTTTGAGGTCTTAGGTTTAAGCCTTTAATTCATTTTGGTTTGATTTTTGTATATGATGAGAGATAGCAGTCTAGTTTCGTGTTCTTGCATATGGATATCCAGTTTTCCCAGCACGAATTATTGAAGAGACTGCCTTTTCCCTTACTGTATATTCTTGACACCTTTTTCAAAAATGAGTTCACTGTAGGTGTGTGGATTTGATTCTGGGCTCTGTATTCTGTTCCATTGGCTTATGTGTCTGTTTTTATGCCAGTACCATGTTGTTTTGTTTACTATAGTTCTGTAGTATAATTTGAAGTCACGTAATGTGATTCCTCCAGTTTTATTCCTTTTGCTTAGGATAGCTTTGATTATTCTGGGTCTTTCTGTGGTTCCATATACATTTTAGAATTTTCTTCTCTATTTGAAGAATGTCATTGATATTTTGATAGAGACTGCATTGAATCTGTAGATTGCTTTGGATAGCATGGACATTTTAACAACATTGATTCTTCCAACCTATGAACATACAATATTTTTCCATTTTTTTGGTGTCCTCTTCAACTTCCTTCATCAGTGTTTTCTAGTTTTTATAATAGAGATCATTCACTTCTTTGGTTAATTCCAAGATATTTAATTTTATGTGTGGCTATTGCAAATGGGATTACATTTTTGGATTTCTTTCTCACATTTTTCATTGTTGGCATATAGAATTGCTACTGAATTTTGTGTGCTGATTTTGTATCCTACAACTTTACTTGTTTATCTGTTCTAGTAGTTTTCTTGTGGAGTCTTTAGGTTTTTCCAAATATAAGTTTACATCATCAGTAAACAAGGATAATTTGACTTCTTCCTTTCAATTTGGATGCCTTTTATATCTTTCTCTTTTTTGATTGCTCTGGATAGGACTTCCAGTACTATGTTAAATTACAGTGGTGACAGTGGGCATCCTTGTTGTGTTCCAGATCTTAAAGGAAAGGTTTTCAGTTTCTCCTCATTCATTATAATACCAGCTGTGGGCCTGTTATATATGAATTTTATTATATTGAGGTATATTCCTTCCATACCCAGTTTGTTGATTGTTTTTATTGTGAAGCAATAGTGAATTTTATCAGATGCTTTGCCAGCATCAGTTGAAATGATCATATGGTTTTTTTTTTTTTTTTGCTGTTTATCTTTTTTATTTATTTATTTATTTATTTATTTATTTATTTATATTATTATTATACTTTGAGTTCTAGGGTACATGTGCATAACGTGCAGGTTTGTTACATATGTATACTTGTGCCATGTTGGTGTGCTGCAACCATCAACTCGTCAGCACCCATCAACTCGTCATTTACATCAGGTATAACTCCCAATGCAGTCCCTCCCCGCTCCCACCACTGCATGATAGGCCCTGTTGTATGATGTTCCCCTTCCTGAGTCCAAGTGATCTCATTGTTCAGTTCCCACCTATGTGTGAGAACATGCGGTGTTTGGTTCTGTGTTCTTGTGATAGTTTGCTGAGAATGATGGTTTCCAGCTGCATCCATGTCCCTACAAAGGACACAAACTCATCCTTTTTTATGGCTGCATAGTATTCCATGGTGTATATGTGCCACATTTTCTTAATCCAGTCTGTCACTGATGGACATTTGGGTTGATTCCAAGTCTTTGCTATTGTGAATAGTGCCGCAATAAACATACGTGTGCATGTGTCTTTATAGCAGCATGGTTTATAATCCTTTGGGTATATACCCAGTAATGGGATGGCTGGGTCATATGGTACATCTAGTTCAAGATCCTTGAGGAATCCCCATACTGTTTTCCATAATGGTTGAACTAATTTACAATCCCATCAACAGTGTAAAAGTGTTCCTATTTCTCCACATCCTCTCCAGCACCTGTTGTTTCCTGACTTTTGAATGATCGCCATTCTAACTGGTGTGAGATGGTATCTCATTGTGTTTTTGATTTGCATTTCTCTGATGGCCAGTGATGATGAGCATTTTTTCATGTGTCTGTTGGCTGTATGAATGTCTTCTTTTGAGAAGTGTCTGTTCATATCCTTTGCCCACTTTTTGATCGGGTTGTTTGTTTTTTTCTTGTAAATTTGTTTGAGTTCTTTGTAGGTTCTGGATATTAGCCCTTTGTCAGATGAGTAGATTGCAAAAATTTTCTCTCATTCTATAGGTTGCCTGTTCACCTTTTGCTGTGCAGAAGCTCTTTAGTTTAATGAGATCCCATTTGTCAACGTTGGCTTTTGTTGTCATTGCTTTTGATGTTTTAGACATGAAGTCTTTGCCCATGCCTATGTCCTGTATGGTACTACCTAGGTTTTCCTCTAGGATTTTTATGGTATTAGGTCTAACATTTAAGTCTCTAATCCATCTTGAATTAATTTTCATATAAGGAGTAAGGAGAGGATCCAGTTTCAGCATTCTACTTATGGCTAGCCAATTTTCCCAGCACCATTTCTTAAATAGGGAATCCTTTCCCCATTTCTTGTTTCTCTCAGGTTTGTCAAAGATCAGATGGCTGTAGATGTGTGGTATTATTTCTGAGGACTCTGTTCTGTTCCATTGGTCTGTATCTCTGTTTTGGTACCAGTACCATGCTGTTTTGGTTACTGTAGCCTTGTAGTATTGTTTGAAGTCAGGTAGCGTGATGCCTCCAGCTTTATTCTTTTGACTTAGGATTGTCTTGGAGATGCGGGCTCTTTTTTGGTTCCATATGAACTTTAAAGCAGTTTTTTCCAATTCTGTGAAGAAACTCGTTGGTAGCTTGATGGGGATGGCATTGAATCTATAAATTACCTTGGGCAGTATGGCCATTTTCACGATATTGATTCTTCCTATCCATGAGCATGGTACGTTCTTCCATTTGTCTGTGTTCTCTTTTATTTCACTGAGCAGTGGTTTGTAGTTCTCCTTGAAGAGGTCCTTTACATTCCTTGTAAGTTGGATTCCTAGGTATTTTATTCTCTTTGAAGCAATTGTGAATGGAAGTTCATTCCTGATTTGGCTCTCTGTTTGTCTGTTACTGGTGTATAAGAATGTTTGTGATTTTTGCATATTAATTTCGTATCCTGAGACTTTGCTGAAGTTGCTTATCAGCTTAAGGAGATTTTGGGCTGAGACAATGGGGTTTTCTAAATATACAATCATGTCATCTGCAAACAGGGACAGTTTGACTTCTTCTTTTCCTAACTGAATACCCTTGATTTCTTTCTCTTGCCTGATTGCCCTAGCCAGAACTACCAACACTATGTTGAATAGGAGTGGTGAGAGAGGGCATCCCTGTCTTGTGCCAGTTTTCAAAGGGAATTTTTCAAGTTTTTGCCCATTCAGTATGATATTGGCTGTGGGTTTGTCATAAATCGCTCTTATTATTTTGAGGTACATTCCATCAATACCGAATTTATTGAGCATTTTTAGCATGAAGGGCTGTTGAATTTTGTCAAAAGCCTTTTCTGCATCTATTGAGATAATCATGTGGTTCTTGTCTTTGGTTTTGTTTATATGCTGGATTATGTTTATTGATTTGCGTATGTTGAACCAGCCTTGCATCCCAGGGATGAAGCCCACTTGATCATGGTGGATAAGCTTTTTGATGTGTTGCTGAATCCGGTTTGCCAGTATTTTATTGAGGATTTTTGCATCGATGTTCATATGGGATATTGGTCTAAAATTCTCTTTTTTTTATTGTGTCTCTGCCAGGCTTTGGTATCAGGATGATGTTGGCCTCATAAAATGAGTTAGGGAGGATTCCCTCTTTTTCTATTGATTGGAATAGTTTCAGAAGGAATGGTACCAGCTCCTCCTTGTACCTCTGGTAGAATTCAGCTGTGAATCCATCTGGTCCTGGACTTTTTTTCGTTGGTAGGCTATTAATTATTGCCTCAATTTCAGAGCCTACTATTGGTCTATTCAGGGATTCAACTTCTTCCTGGTTTAGTCTTGGAAGAGTGTAAGTGTCCAGGAAATTATCCATTTCTTCTAGATGTTCCAGTTTATTTGCGTAG
Source organism: Macaca mulatta (assembly GCF_049350105.2). Lineage (NCBI taxonomy): Eukaryota > Metazoa > Chordata > Mammalia > Primates > Cercopithecidae > Macaca > Macaca mulatta. The sequence continues at coordinate 63,731,817 of NC_133409.1, read as the reverse complement.
AGGTGTTTGTAGTATTCTCTGATGGTAGTTTGTATTTCTGTGGGGTCGGTGGTGATATCCCCTTTATCTTTTTTTGTTGCGTCAATTTGATTCTTCTCTCTCTTCTTCTTTATTAGTCTTGCTAGTGGTCTGTCCATTTTGTTGATCTTTTCAAAAAACCAACTCCTGGATTCATTGATTTTTTGGAGGGTTTTTTGTGTCTCTATCTCCTTCAGTTCTGCTCTGATCTTAGTTATTTCTTGCCTTCTGCTAGCTTTCAAATGTGTTTGTTCTTGCTTCTCTAGTTCTTTTAATTGCAATGTTAGAGTGTCAATTTTAGATCTTTCCTGCTTTCTCTTGTGGGCATTTAGTGCTATAAATTTCCCTCTACACACTGCTTTAAATGTGTCCCAGAGATTCTGGTATGTTGTATCTTTGTTCTCATTGGTTTCAAAGAACATCTTTATTTCTGCCTTCATTTCATTATGTACCTAGTAGTCATTCAGGAGCAGGTTGTTCAGTTTCCATGTAGTTGAGCGGTTTTGATTGGGTTTCTTAGTCCTGAGTTCTAGTTTGATTGCACTGTGGTCTGAGAGACAGTTTGTTATAATTTCTGTTCTTGTACATTTGCTGAGGAGTTCTTTACTTCCAATTATGTGGTCAATTTTGGAGTAAGTGCGATGTGGTGCTGAGAAGAATGTATATTCTTTTGATTTGGGGTGGAGAGTTCTATAGATGTCTATTAGGTCTGCTTGCTGCAGAGATGAGTTCAATTCCTGGATATCCTTGTTAACTTTCGGTCTCTTTGATCTGTATAATGTTGACAGTGGAGTGTTGAAGTCTCCCATTATTATTGTATGGGAGTCTAAGTCTCTTTGTAAGTCTCTAAGGACTTGCTTTATGAATCTGGGTGCTCCTGTATTGGGTGCATATATATTTAGGACAGTTAACTCTTCCTGTTGAATTGATCCCTTTACCATTCCATAATGGCCTTCTTTGTCTCTTTTGATCTTTGATCGTTTAAAGTCTGTTTTATCAGAGACTAGTATTGCAATCCTTGCTTTTTTTTTGGTCTCCATTTGCTTGGTAAATCTTCCTCCATCCTTTCATTTTGAGCCTATGTATGTCTCTGCATGTGAGATGGGTCTCCTGAATACAACAGACTGATGGGTCTTGACTCTTTATCCAGTTTGCCAGTCTGTGTCTTTTAATTGGAGCATTTAGTCCATTTACATTTAAGTTTAATATTGTTATGTGTGAACTTGATCCTGCCATTATGATATTAACTGGTTATTTTGCTCGTTAGTTGATGCAGTTTCTTCCTAGCCTAAATGGTCTTTACATTTTGGCATGGTTTTGCAATGGCTGGTACCGGTTGTTCCTTTCCATGTTTAGTGCTTCCTTCAGGGTCTCTTGTAAGGAAGGCCTAGTGGTGACAAAATCTCTAAGCATTTGCTTATCTGTAAAGGATTTTATTTCTCCTTCACTTATGAAACTTAGTTTGGCTGGATATGAAATTCTGGGTTTAAAATTCTTTTCTTTAAGAACGTTGAATATTGGCCACCACTCTCTTCTGGCTTGGAGAGTTTCTGCCGAGAGATCTGTTGTTAGTCTGATGGGCTTCCCTTTGTGGGTAACCCGACCTTTCCCTCTGGCTGCCCTTAAGATTTTTTCCTTCATTTCAACTTTGGTGAATCTGGCAATTATGTGTCTTGGAGTTGCTCTTCTCGAGGAGTATCTTTGTGGCATTCTCTGTATTTCCTGAATTTGAATGTTGGCCTGCCCCACTAGGTTGGGGAAGTTCTCCTGGATGATATCCTGAAGAGTGTTTTCCAACTTGGTTCCATTTTCCCCCTCACTTTCAGGCACCCCAATCAGATGTAGATTTGGTCTTTTTACATAATCCCATACTTCTTGCAGTCTTTGTTCATTTCTTTTTCTTCTTTTTTCTTTTGGTTTCTCTTCTCGCTTCATTTCGTTCATTTGATCCTCAATCGCTGATACTCTTTCTTCCAGTTGATCGAGTCGGTTACTGAAGCTTGTACATTTGTTACGTATTTCTCGTGTCATGGTTTTCATCTCTTTCATTTCGTTTATGACCTTCTCTGCATTAATTACTCTAGCCATCAATTCTTCCACTTTTTTTCAAGATTTTTAGTTTCTTTGCGCTGGGTACGTAATTCCTCCTTTAGCTCTGAGAAGTTTGATGGACTGAAGCCTTCTTCTCTCATCTTGTCAAAGTCATTCTCCGTCCAGCTTTGATCCGTTGCTGGCGATGAGCTGTGCTCCTTTGCCAGGGGAGATGCGCTCTTATTTTTTGAATTTCCAGCTTTTCTGACCTGCTTTTTCCCCATCTTTGTGGTTTTATCTGCCAGTGGACTTTGATGATGGTGACGTAGTGATGGGGATTTGTTGTAGGTGTACTTCCTGTTTGATAGTTTTCCTTCTAGCAGTCAGGACCTTCACCTGTGGGTCTGTTGGAGATTGCTTGATGTCCACTCCAGACCCTGTTTGCCTGGGTATCAGCAGCAGAGGCTGCAGAAGATAGAATATTGCTGAACAGCGAGTGTACCTGTCTGATTCTTGCTTTGGAGGCTTCCTTTCAGGGGTGTACTCCACCCTGTGAGGTGTGGGGTGTCAGACTGCCCCTAGTGGGGGATGTCTCCCAGTTAGGCTACTCAGGGGTCAGGGACCCAATTGAGCAGACAGTCTGTCCCTTCTCAGCTCTCAACCTCCGTGTTGGGAGATCCACTGCTCTCTTCAAAGCTCTCAGACAGAGTCATTTGCGTCTGCAGTGGTTTCTGCTGCGTTTGTTATTGTTTACTGTTCCCAGTCCCCAGAGGTGGAGTCTACAGAGACAGGCAGGTTTCCTTGAGCTGCTGTGAGCTCCATCCAGTTCGAGCTTCCCAGCGGCTTTGTTTACCTACTTAAGCCTCAGCAATGGTGGGCGCCCCTCCCCCAGCCTCGCTGCTGCCTTGCTGGTAGATCACAGACTGCTGTGCTAGCAATGAGGGAGGCTCCGTGGGCGTGGGACCCTCCCAGCCAGGTGTGGGATATAATCTCCTGATGTGCCCATTAGCTTAAAGCGCAGTATTGGGGTGGGAGTTACCCGATTTTCCAGGTGTTGTGTGTCTCAGTTCCCCTGGCTAGGAAAAGGGATTCCCTTTCCCTTTGTGCTTCCCAGGTGAGGCGATGCCTCACCCTGCTTCAGCTTTCGCTGGTCGGGCTGCAGCAGCTGACCTGCACTGATTGTCCGGCTGTCCCTAGTGAGATGAACCCAGTACCTCAGTTGAAAATGCAGAAATCACTGGTCTTCTGTGTCACTGGCGCTGGGAGTTGGAGACGAGCTGTTCCTATTCGGCCATCTTGCCCCACCCCCCATGCTCGATCATATGGTTTTTATCCATCATTTGATTGATATAATGTATCACATTGATTGATTTGCATATGTTAAACCATGCTTGTATCCCAGGGATAAGTCCCACTTGGTCATGATGAATGATTTCTCTAATGTATTACTGAATTTGGTTTGCTAGTATTTTGTTGAGGACTTTTGCATCAATATTCATCAGAGATAATGGCCTGTAGTTTTTTATTCCTTCCTGCTTGCCTGCTTTCTTCCTTCCTTCCTTCCTTCCTTCCTTCCTTCCTTCCTTCCTTCCTTCCTTCCTTCCTTTCTTTCTTTCTTTCTTTCTTTCTTTCTTTCTTTCTTTCTTTCTTTTTCTTTCTTTCTTTCTTTCTCTTTCTTTCTTTCTTTTTACTTTCTTTCTTTTTTTCTTTCTTTCTTTCTCTCTGTCTCTTTCTTTCTTCCTTTCTTTTTTTTCGTTTTTATGTATATTTTTCTGTTTTTGCTATCTGAATAATACTGATCTCATGGAATGACTTTGAAAATATTCCCTACTCCTCTATTTTTTGGAATATTTTGAGTAGGTTTGGTATTAGTCTTTAAATGCTTGGTGGAATTCAACAGCGAAGCCATCAGGTCCTGGGCTTTTCCTTACTGTAAGACTTTTATTATATCTTTGATCTCGTTACTTGTTATTGGTGTGTTCAGGTTTTAGATTTCTTCCTGGTTCAATCTTGGTAGGTTGCATATATCTAGGAATTTGTCCATTTCTTCTAGATTTTCAAATTATCAGCATATAATTGTTCATAGTAGCCACTAACGACCCTTTGAGTTTCTGCAGTATCAATTGTAATGTCTCCTTTTACATTTCTGATTGTATTTACTTGGATTTTGCCTCTTTTTTTCTTAGTCTGGCTGAATGTTTGTCCATTTTCTTTAGGTTTTCAAGAAACCAACTTTTTGTTGCATTGATGTTCTGTAGTTTTTTTTCCATTTCAATTTTATTTATTTTTGCTCTGATCTATGCTATTTCTTTTTTTCTAACAAATTTGGGTTTGGTTTGCTCTTGCTTTTCTAATTCTTTAATATACATCATTAGATTGTTTATTTGAAGTTTTTCTTCTTTTTGACGTAGGCATTTATAGCTATAAACTTCCCTGTTAGTACTGCCTTGGCTGTATCCCACAGGTTTTGATATGTTGTGTCTTCCTTATCATTTGTTTCATGACATTTTTCAATTTCCTTCTTAATTTCTTCAATGACCCACTGGTCATTCAGGAGTGTAATATTTAATTTTTATGTATTTGTATAGTTCCCTAAATTCCTCCTATTAATTTGTAGTTTTATTCCATTGTGGTCAGAGAAGATGCTTTATGCTATTTTAATTTTTTGAAATGTTTTAAGACTTGTTTTGTGATCTAACATATGGTCTATTCTTGAGAATGATCCATGTGTGCTGAGGAAAAGAATGTGTATTCTTAAGCTCTCAGATGAAATGTTCTGTAAATACTTTTAGATCCATTTAGTCTATAGTACAGATTAAGTCTGTTTTTGCTGTTGTTGTTGTTGTTGTCATTGTTCTTGATTTTTCTGCCTCAAAGATCTGTCTAGTGCTGAAAGTGGGATGTTGAAGTCTCCGGCTAATATTGTATTGTATTGGGGCCTATCTCTCTCTTTAGCTCTAATAATATTTCCTTTATATACCTGGGTGCTACCCTGTTGGGTGCATATATATTTAAAATTGTTATATCCTCTTGCTGACTTGACCTTTATCTTATGTAGTGAACTTCTTTGTCCTTTCTTGTAGTTTTTGTCTTGAAATCTATTCTGTCTCATATGAGTATACCAAATTCTGCTGTTTTTTGGGTTCAGTTGGCATGGGTTATCTTTTTCCATCCCTTTATTTTCAGTCTATGTGTTTCTTTATATGTGAAGTGTGTTTCTTGTAGGCAACAGATCAATGGCTCTTGTTTTTTCATTCGTTTTGCCAGTCTCTGTCTTTTGATTGAAGGGTTTACTCCATTTACATTTAATGTTATTATGGATAAGTGGGAATTTATTGCTACCATCTTGTTATTTGTTTTCTGATCTTCTTTTCTTTCTTTCATTTCTGTCTTCTTATAGTAAAGATGATTTTCTCTGGTGATATTAGTTTCTTGCTTTTGTGTGTGTGTGTGTGTGTGTGTGTGTGTGTGTGTGTGTGTATCCATTGTATGTTTTTTGGTTTGAGGTTACCATGAGGCTTTCAAATAATCTCTTATAACTCATTATTTTAACCTGATAACTACTTAACACTATTTGCATAACAAATGAACCAGAAGAAAGAAAACTAATAAATGTCACCATAACTTCATCCCCACTACTTTTTTTGAAAACTTTTTTTTTAATGATATTTTAAGTTCTGGGATACATGAGCAGAACGTGCAGCCTTGTTACATAGGTTTACATGTGCCATGGTGGTTTGCTGCACTGATCAACTCGTCATCTACATTAGGTATTTCTTCTAATGCTATCCCTCCCCTAGCCTCCCACTCCTCAACAGGCCCCAGTGTGTAATGTCTTCCCTGTGTCCATGTGTTCTTATTGTTCAACTCCAACTTCTGAGTGAGAACATGTAGTGTTTGGTTTTCTTTTCCTGTGTTAGTTTCCTGAGTATGATGGTTTCCAGCTTCATCCATGTCCCTGCAAAGGACATGAACTCATACTTTTTTATAGCTGCATAGTATTCCATGGTGTATATGTGCCACATTTTCTTCATCCAGTCTATCATTGATGGGCATTTGGGTTGGTTTCAAGTCTCTATTGTGAACAGTTCTGCAAAAAAACATACATGTGCATGTGTCTTTATAGTAGAATGATTTATAATCCTTTGTGTATATACCCAGTAATAGGATTGCTGGGTCAAATTGTATTTCTGATTCTAGATCCTTGAGGAATTGCCACACTGTCTTCCACAATGATTGAACTAATTTACACTCCCACCAACGGTGTTAAAGCATTCCTATTTCTACACATCCTCTCCAGCACTGGTTGTTTCCTGACTTTTTAATGAATGCCACTCTAACTGACATGAGATGGTATCTCAATGTGGTTTTGATTTGCATTTCTCTAATGACCAGTGATTATGAGATTTTTTCATATTTTGTTGGCTGCATAAATGTCTTCTTTTGAGAAGTGTCAGTTCATATCCTTCACCCACTTTTTGATGAGGTTGTTTGATTTTTCTTGTAAATTTGTTTAAGTTATTTGTAGATTCTGGATATTAGCCCTTTGTTGGATGGATACATTGCACAATTTTTCTCCCATTCTGTAGGTTGCCTGCTCAATCTGATGATAGTTTCTTTTGCTGTGCAGAAGCTCTTTAGTTTAATTAGATCCCATTTGTCAATTTTGGTTTTTGTTGCCATTGTTTTTGGTGTTTTAGTCATGAAGTCTTTGCCCATGACTATGTCCTGAATGGTATTGCCTAGATTTTCTTCTAGGGCTTTTTTATGGTTTTAGGTCTTATTTTAAGTCTTTTATTTTAATTTTTTAGTTTTAGTTTTTCTGGGATGAAGTCTCTCTCTGTCACCCAGGTTGGAGTGCAATGGCACAATCTTGGCTCACTGTCATCTCTACCCCCCCAGGTTCAAGTGTTTCTCCTGCCTCAGGCTCCTGAATAGCTCAGATTACAGGCACCACTACCATGCCTGGCCAATTTTTGTATTTTTACTAGAGATGCAGTTTCACCAGGTTGGTCAGGCTGTTCTCAAACTCCTGACCTTGGATGATTCACCCAATTTGTCCTCCCAAAGTGCTGAGATTACAGGCATGAGACACCACGCCAGGCCCATACCCACTACTTTTTAACTTTTTATTGTTTCTGTTTATATCATATTGTACTGACTATATCTTAAAAAGTTGTAGCTATGATTTTTTATTGGTTCACCATTTAGTCTTTCTACTTTGGATAAGAGTAATTTACACATTGCAGTTACAGTGTTATAATATTCTGTGTACTTACTACTACCAGTAAGTTTTGTACCTTCAGATCATTATTTATTGCCCATTAATGTCCTTTTCTTTCTAATTGAAGTACTACCTTTAACATTTCTTGTAGGACAGTTCTGGTATTGAGAAAATCCTTCAACTTTTGTTTGTCTGGGAAAAACTTTATTTCTTCTTCATGTTTGAAGAATATTTTCACTAGTTATATTATTCTATGGTAAAAATTATTTTCCTTCAGCATTTTCAATATGCCATGCGACTTTCATCTGTCCTGTAATGTTTCCACTGATAAGTCTGCTGCCAGAGGTACTGGAGCTCCATTATGTATTATTTGTTTATTTTCTCATGTTGCTTTTAGAATTCTTTATCCTTAACTTTCAGGAGTTTTGACTGTTAAATGCCTTGAGGTAGTTATCTTTGGATTAAATCTACATCATGTTTTATAACCTTCTTGTACTTGGGTATTGATATTTTTCTTTAAGTTTGGAAAGTTCTCTGTTATTATCCCTTTGAGTAAACTTTCTCTGTTTTTCTCTGTTCCCTCTATACGGTCAATAACTCTTAGATTTGGCCTTCTGAGGCTATTTTCTAGATTGTGTAGGCATGCTTCATTGTTTTTATTCTTTTTTCCTTTTGTCTTCTCTGTGTATTTTCAAATACCCTGTCTTCATGCTCACTATTTTTTTCTTCTACTTGTTTGATTCTGCTACTAAAATACTCTGAGGTATTCTTCAGTATGCCAATTGCATTTTTCAGTTCCAGAATTTCTGCTTGATTTTTTTTCATTACTTCAATCTCTTTGTTAAATTTATCCAATAGAATTTTGAATTCCTTCTCTGAATTATCTTGAATGTTTTTGAATTTCCTCGATGCAGTTACTTTGAATTCTCTATTTAAAAGGTGACATATCTCTGTTTCTCCAGGATTTTTCCCTGGTGCCTTATTTGGTTCATTCATTTGGTTGAGTCACAATTTCCTGGATGGTGTTGATGCTACTAGATGTTCTTCAGTGTCTGGGATTTGAAGAGTTAGGTATTTATTGTAGTTTTCACTATCTGGTCTTATTTGTAACTGTACTTTTGGGAAGGCTTTTCACAAATTATTTGAAAGAACTTGTGTGTTGTGATGTAAGCAGTTTCTGCTTTAAGGAGTATCCCAAACCCAGTAACATTGTGGTTCTTTCAGACTTGTAGAGTTATCACCTTGATGGTCTTGGACAAGATTAGATAGAGGTCTAGCTCATATTCTATTGTATTGTGGCTGAGTTGGCATTCAAAACACATGATACAGTTCTTCCCACTCTTCTTTCCCCTTTGCAAAGGCAGAGGAGCCCCATCCCATAACCATCACCACCCTAGGACATAAGGAGTACTGCCAGATTTCCTCTGATGTTCCCTTGAGGCCTACGGTCTCTTAAGGTAGCTTGTCATGAATACTCCCTGGCCCAGAACTCACCCTTCAGTGCAGTGGTCTCCCCTCTGGCTTAGGGAAGCTTCAGAACTGCTGTCTGAGAGTCAAGTCCTGGAGTCAGGGACCCCATGAGCTTGCTTGGTACTCTACCCCCCTGTGATTATGATGGTACCTAAGGTGCAAGACAAAGTCCCCTTTGCTTTTCCCTCTGCTTGTCTCAGAGACAAGGAGTTTTGCCCCATAACCACCACAGCTGATAATCTGCTGAGTCTCACCTGAAGCCAGCAAGTCTCAGAAGCTCACCAAGGCCCTCAATGTAGCAACCAGGTATCACTGCTGGTTACTCAGGGCCCAGGGGCCCTTCAGTTAGTAAGTGATGAATGCTGGCAGGACTGGGTCTTTTCCTTCAAAGAAGCAGGTTCCCTTCTGTCCCAAGGTATGTCTAGAAATGTCATCTGTGAGCTAGCACCTGAAATGGGGGCCTCATGATTCTGATTGATGCCCTATCCTGTTGTAGTTGAGCTATCTAAGATGCAAGACAAAGTCCTCCCCAACCTTCCCTCTCCTCTCCTCAAGCAGAAAGAAGGCGTCTCATAAAGCACCCAACTGAGCTGTGCCTGTAGTTAGGGGAGGCATGATGCCAGCACTGCCAGCACTCCTGTAGCCACCCCAGCTGGTGTCTCAGTAGGTCACATGCCTCCCCAGTCCACTGTCCTTGGGACTAGTTCAGCCTTAAGACTTACCTATGAGTTGCAGTCCTTTTGGCTTCGACAGACTTTCAAGTTTTCTTAGAAAGAGAACATTGTGGTCCTAGGTGGTGAGGTTTGTGGGCACTCAAGTTTGGACTGCTGAAATAAATGATTTTCTGCTGACTAGGGCTGATTTAAATTATCCCTCTATAAGTGGTCACTTTGTCTGGTTTCCTTGTCCAGTTCAGTGCCTCAGAATTGCTCTATTCTCCGCCAATGCCCATAGAGGCTCTTCACACCATGCTGCAGCTGCCTGAAGTGAGGAAGGAGTGGTCTTGGTAATTCAGAACTCTCTTTTTTGTCTCTTCAGTGACTCTCTCTGGGATATGAAGTGAAAGTCAGTCAGGTACTATGCATGCTCAGCTGACTTTTCATTCTCATGACTGGGTTTTTCCTATGTAGATAGTTGTTAATTTGGTATCCTTGTGAGGGATACAGGGATGGGGATGATAGGTGGAGCTTTCTATTCCACCATCATGCTCCACCTCTCAACTGAGGCCAGTGATTTTGAAAATGCATAAAATGAACTAATTCCATAAATAATATTATTTACCAGAACTGACTCAAGAAACAGTGCCTAAATCCTCCTGCAATCATTAAATATATTGATATAAATCAATAGATTAAAAAATTTTCAACAAAGAAAACAATAGGCCTTGGCAGTTTTGCAGCTGAGTTACCTTACCATTTAACATTATGATTACGTGCTCTGTCTATGAGGTCAATGACTTTGATAACAAATGAGACTCTTGTGTTTCTGCCATTGCCACAAAATGAACAATTACCAGCTAGCCTGCTACTTCAGGGAGGATGAGAGTGATATGGAGCAGACCACATCCTACCTATAACTTGGAGTCAATACATGTGGTCCCAGCCTAGAACAGCTAACTACAGTCTACCAACAGAAGTATGAATGAGTAGAAATAATTATTGCTTTAAGACATTGAGTTTGGGGTGGTTTATTATATAGTATTATTTTATCAATAGCTAATATTCACTGTAGATAAAGCATTTAATGAAATTCAACAACTACTCATGCTAGACTATTAGTAAATTAGGACTAAAAGAGAAATTCCTTTTGTGCATAAAGTGTATCTTCCAATAAATCTATAGTAAGCATTATAAACTTATGTATTCAAAATCTTTTTGGCTAGAAATTTCGCTTCTAAGGAATGTCCTAGAGAAAATCTTACACACATGCAAGAATACATGTATAATTATTTCACTAGCACTATTCTTAATACTGCAGAAAACTAGAAACAGGCAAAAGTGTTTTTAAAATGGCAAATATAAAACTAAATTGTTGGCTATTCAATTTTAAATGGAATATTAAAAGGCAGTGCATATAAATGAACTATAATGATTTGCAACAACAAAGGTGACTCTTACCTACATAATACTAGAATGGCAAAATGTTTTGGACTACATACAGCATGAATTTATTTGTATAAATCTCAAAACATAGATATTCTTTTAAAGAAATTTTAATTTTTATTTTTATGAGCACATAATTGGTGTATCTATTTATGGGGTACATTAAAATATTTTGATACAGAAATACAATGAATGAAAATCAGATCAGGGAAAGTGGAGTAACCATCACCTCAAACATACATTATTTTATGATGTTACAAACATTCCCATATGCTCTTTTATTTTAAAATATACAATAAATTATTGTTGACCAATAGTCACTTTGCTGTTCTATCAAATATTAGATCTTATTCATTCTATTTAGCTATGTTTTTGTACCCATTAACCATCCCCATTCCCTTTTATCCCTACCACTACCCTTTTCAGCCTCTGGGAATCATAGATCTAATCTCTATCTTCATGAGTTCAATTGTTTTAATGTTTAGTTCCCACAAATACATGAGATCATGCAAAGTTTCTCTTTCTGTGCCTGGCTTATTTCACGTAACATAATGATCTCTAGTTTCATCCATGCTGTTGTAAATGACAGCATCTCATTTTTCTTTATGGTTAAATAGTACTTCACTGTGTATAAATACAATATTTTCTTTATCCATTGATCTGTTGGTGAACACTTAGGTTGCTTCAAAATTGTGTCCTTTGTAGGGACATGGATGCAGCTGGAAACCATCATTCTCAGCAAACTATCGCAAGAACAGAAAACCAAACACCGCATGTTCTCACTCATAGGTGGGAACTGAACAATGAGATCACTTGGACTCGGGAAGGGACACATCACACATCGGTGCCTATCACGGGGAGGGGGGAGGGGGGAGGTATTGCATTGGGAGTTATACCTGATGTAAATGACGAGTTGATGGGTGCTGACGAGTTGATGGGTGCAGCACACCAACTTGGCACAAGTATACATACGTAACAAACCTGCACATTATGCACATGTACCCTAGAACTTAAAGTATAATTAAAAAAAAAAAACTTGGTTATTGTGAATAATGCTGCAGAAAACATGGGAGTGAACATATCTCTTCAATATATTGACTTGCTTTCTTTTGGGGATAGACATAGGAGTGGGATTACTCGATTGTGTAACCGTACTTTTAATTTTTAAAAGAACCTCCAAACTCTTCTTTATAGTAGTTGTACGAATTACATTCCCACCAAAAGTATATGAGGGTTCCCTTTTTCTCACATTTTTGCCAGCATTTGTCATTGCCGGTCTTTTGGATATAAGCCATTTTAACTGGAGTGAGATGATATCTCATTGCAGATTTTATTTGCATTTTTCTGATTATCAATGATGTTGAGCACATTTTTATATGATTGTTTTCCATTTGTATGTCTTTTTTTGAGAAATGTTGATATGGTTTATCTGTGTCCCCACCCGAAATCTCATCTTAAATTGTAATCCCCACAATCCCCACATGTCAAGGGAGAGACCAGGTGGAGGTAATTGAATCATGGGGGTGGTTTCCCTCATGCTGTTTTATGATAGCTAGTGAGTTCTCATGAGATCTCATGATTTTATAAGTGTTTGATTGTTTCTCCTGTGTTCACTTCTCCTTCCTGCTGCCTTGTAAAGAAGGTGCCTTGATTCCCCTTTGCCTTCTACCATAATTGTAAGTTTCCTGAGGCTTCCCCAGCTATGTGAAACTGTCAATTAAACCTCTTTCCTTTATAAATTACCCAGTCTCAGTATGTTCTTTATAGAAGTATGAAAATGGACTAACACAAATGTCTATTAAGATCTTTTGCTCATTTAAAAATCAGATTATTAGCTTATTTTTCTATATAGTTGTTTGAGCCCCTTATATATTTTGGTTATTAATCTCTTGTCAGATGGATAGTTAGCAAATATTTTCTATCATTCTCTGAGTTGTTCCTTCACTTTGTTGATTGTTTCTTTTTCAATGCAGAAGCTTTTTTAACTTGATGTGATCCAATATATCCAGTTTTGTTTTAGTTTCCTGTGCTTGTGATGGGGTATTACTCAAGAAATCTTTGCCCAGTCCAAAGTTCTGGGGGAGTTTCCCCAATGTTTTATTTTAGTTGTTTCATAGTTTGAGGCCTTAGATTTAAGTCTTCAATCTTTTTTTATTTGATTTTTGTATACGGTGAGAGATAGAGGTCTAGTTTTATTCTTCTGCATACGAATCAAAACACAGATATTCTTAATTTGAATGTGGTTACTTAGTTGTTATTTTGCTATTGGGATTATATTTTATATATTTGTTATATATCCATTTGTATCTATCGATATGAGATAAAATATAATATGGAATACAATATAATCAAAGTTTATGCCAGAATTCCATTATAATAACAACGTCAGTTGGCAGTCTAATAAAAATTTATTGAACACACTGTATTTTAGCCTTGGTGCTTTTATGAGGAACTTACAATGTACAGCGATTGAAGTCATTTGAAGTATTGCTATTTATGTGCAGTATCATATTTTTGTAATTATTTTTCAGCCACAGAAATATGACTGCCCTCTGAATAAAACAGGTGACAGGCAATTCGAAACTGTGGGACATTATGTCTTATTTATCTGTGAAAGGCTATGATATAGTCAGGAAGAATATGATGGTACCTACTCTCAATATTATTATACAAAATTTCATAAAGATAAATATAAACAGGACACAGATATTCATTGGTTACACAAGGATTAAACTACCATATATCCAAAATATATGGATTAAACTACCACATATTTTGTATAAAATGTGATTACCTACCTAGAAAACCCAAGATAAAAAAATGAAAAATCCCATTAAAAATAATAAGGCATTTGTAGACAAAATTTAACACACAATAATTTTTCCATATAGGGTAATAATCAATTAGAACATATCATGGAACAATACCCCAATCAGAATAGCAGCAGAAATAAAAAACAAAACAAAACAAAAAAAAAAAAACAAAAAAAAACCAGGGAGAATTAAACCTAACAAAAGATCTGAAAGACTATTATGAAAAGCAATATAACACTCTTGAAGTATACACAAATCAGCCTAAAGAAATGCAGAGGCATATCATGTTCCTGAAAGACAATATTTAACATTGTAAATATGTTATTTCTCCCCAAATTGATCTATAAATTTATAAAATCTTAAAAGAACTCTTTGTGAACCTTGACATGTTTAATTTAAAGTTCAGTTGAAGAGAAACATGTAATAATAGCCCAGGCTACTTTGAAAATATCAAAAAGTGGCATTTACTCAATTTCATTAAAAAATACATAGTGTAAAGCTGTATAGCAGCTAAACCTACCCTACTTAAACAGGTGTTCAGGAAGAGGCAATTTGCACAGAAAAAGAGTATAAGATCAGATCCAGCTACATAGGAAAATTTAATATGTGACAAAGGCAATGTCATATGTTACCCTGTGATGAAATTAATGGGGAACAAATAGGCTATTGAATAAATAGTAGTGGGACAATTTTTGACAGTTTGGAAATAAAATTAAGTTTTGCCCTACCTTGCAACCTCACAAAATTATTTTGAACTAGACCAAACAATTATACATAAATTACAGAAACATAAAATTATATTTAGAAAATAAAGATAATATTTATTTATAATTTAGGGCTTTGAAGGGTTTTCTCAGAAAGCCCTAAATTCAGAATTCATAAAGGAGACAGTTGTCATATTTACCTATATAAAAATTTAAAACTTTCAAACGACAAAATTACAATAAATAAAAGAAAAGTGACAGACTGGGAGAAAATATGTTACACATGTAACTGTCAAAAGATTATTTACCATAATTTATAGGGACCATATATTATGAAACAAAAAATTATACAATGAATTAAATAACTAAAAATAGCTTTAAAACATTTTAAAATGTGCTCAACTTCATTAGAAAGCAGGAAAATGTAAATGAAAAGAAAATGATATATTTTTTCTCATCACGGTAGGAAAAAATTACAAAGCTTAATAATCTCTATAGTAGGTAATGATGATGTAAAACAAGTGCTAATTAACTCTGTAGGTTTGTGCACAAGTCTATTTACACACTGCTATAAATAATTTCCCTGACACTGGGTAATTTATAAAGGAAAGAGGTTTAATTGACTCACACTTCAGCATGACTTGGGAGGCCTCAGAAAACTTATAATCATGGTGGAAGGGGAAGCAGGCATGTCTTACATCGTGGCAAGTGAGAAAGAGTGAGCAAGAGCAGGGAATACTGCCTTATAAAACCATCAGATTTCATGAGAACTCAATATCAGGAGAACAGCATGGCGGAATCTGCTCCCATAATTCAATTACCTCCCTCCCTTGATACATGGGGATTACAGGAGAAGCAGGCAAGTCTTAAATAGCAGCAGGCAAGAGAGAGAAAGAAAGAGAAAGAGGGTAAACCGCCACTCATAAAACCATCAGATCTCATGAGAACTCACTATCATGAAAACAGCATGAGGGAAACAGTCGCCATGATCCAGTCACCTCCCACCAGGTCCTTCCCCTGGCAGGTAGGGCTTAAAATTTGTATTACACTTCGAGATGAGATTTGGGTGGGGACATAGCCAAACCATACCTAGTTGATTCAGCCTTTTGCAGAGAAAAATTTCAGAATCTAACAAAAATTTAACGTGCAGTCTTTCTAGTGCCAGTGATTCTACCTCTAGATGTCTTTTCTAGAGAAATAAGCCCCACTTGCCTAAAGATGCAAATGCAAGGATTTGATAGTTAATGAAACAACACTCAAACTACGCATCCATTTGTAGTTGAATTTGTACTGTTGAATTTGTAGTATATTTGTACTGTAGAATAATGACATAGATTTTATATATATATATATATATATATATATATATATATATATATATACCAGTCACATATATGCCAGCATAGAAAGATCTCCAACACATATTGAAAAGTGGAAAAAGCAAATTACTGTTATTAAGTAAAGAATTATGACACTTGGTAAAAAATGTGTTTAAAAACAAAATTACATGTATGCATGTGCATACATTAACACACACATATACAAATATATGCATGTGTATATATCTTACATATTGCATGGGAGGTGATATGGGGATACTTACCAGGCAGGTGAGATATTGTGATTATGAAGGTGGTTTACCCAGATTGGGGCTTATCCATTGCACTCTGGATATTCTGACCCCTGTGACGTCCCCTAATGTGGAAAACCCAATGGCATAATTTGTGGTAGTGAGGAACTTCTTTTGCACTTTCCCTCAAAAAGAAATTAAAAAGTAAAAACAAACCAAAAAAAAAAAAAAAAAAAAAAAAAAAAAAAAAAAACACACACACACACACAAAGAAAGAAAAGAAAAGAAGAGAAGACAAAAGCAAATTAAAAAAAGAAAGAAAGAAAAGAAAAGTTACCTGATATGAATTGCAGCCTACTTACTGTTAACCCTCATTACCTGTGAAGAGGAGAGTGAGATTCACCTAAGTGAAATTGGGCTATTTATTCTTACAATATAAGGGTTCTGTGTTCAATATTTTTAAATAAAATGTTTATGTAACTAAAATTAAACCAATACAGATGTAAAGAATAACTAGAAGTGTGAGCAAATTAATATGGCATTTTAATATTTGGAATGAAATCTTGGTGTTGAATCAACTAGTGTAACTCAATTTGCCATACTACATACATTTATCTACTTGATTTGCATTTGGAGCAAAAGCAGGAAGGAGTCATCTTTATTGAGGCTTTAAGTAAGAGTCTTCAACAAGTTTTTGGTGGTGATAGATTGATGGGTCCAGAAAACTCTTGCACTGGGATTCAGAGATGTGTTGACATAGTGTACATACTTGTGTTAAATGAGAGGAAGACTGCCTTTCGGACGCACAGACTAATGGGTTCTCGCTGGATTGACTGTCATTCCCATCTCAATAAGAATTCCAACAGACATCTGTAGGAGTTATAGCTGAGTTGAATACCAAGCTGTATCTTAAGTTGTGGGCAAGATTCATTGCTTTTAATTAGTTCCTCGAGGTAGGTATGTGATAAAATATATATATATATATATATAGAAATGGAGTCTCTCTCTGTCTCCCAGGCTGCAGTGCAGTGGCATGATCTAGGCTCACTGCAAGCCCCGCCTCCCGCGTTCATGCCATTCTCCTGCCTCAGCCTCCCCAGTAGCTGGGACTACAGGCGCCCGCCATCACGCCCGGCTAATTTTTTGTATTTTTAATAGAAACGGGGTTTCACTGTGTTAGGCAGGATGGTCTTGATTTCCTGACCTCGTGATCCACCCGCCTTGGCCTCCCAAAGTGTTGGGATTACAGGCATGAGCCACCGCCCCCGGCCTAAAATATTCTTTATAAAAATGCTTATGAATAAGTAAGCTAGAAATACCTAATCTTTTGAGAACTGATGAAAGGATATTCCCTGTGGAAAAATATACTTATGTAATACATTTGTATACAATGTCTTTTATGTAAATTTCCCATTTGACTTCATGCAAAAAGGGAATGATATATTTGTTGCACGGGGTTGATCCTACCCACCCCACCCCACGCAACCCGCAAACAACACGCATTTCCCTGGATCTTTTTAAGTACTATATCCTGCTTGATTCAGTCTCCTTTCTTCTATCTGACATTCCTGGAAATATCCAAAGTACAAGACAGGAAATTTTGCAGCATAGTTATATTTTGTTAATAAACATAAAATTATATAAAACAATACACATTTATTGGTATTTTAATGGTAGTGAATATGTAGTCACAGTACCAAGCACTATTCTGAGAGGAAACTGAAGAAACGAGATGTTAAGGAACCTGCCCATGGACCCACAGCTGGTAAGGAGCAGAACTGGGATTCGATTCCAGCCCCTGAGCTTACGCTTTTACATACTATGATATGTGGAAGTGCCACGTCCCAATTCCTCTACACACCCATAAACCTGACGAAAGGTTTTTTGTCATGGTTGAACTTCCTGGTTGTCCTTGAAGATTTTTCCCCTTCTTAAAGTCCCTCTGAAATTATTGTCCCAGCGCCTCAAGAAACTGCTGTGCCTTCTCATTGCCTCAACCCAAATGCTTTGCTGGAAGTTAGGGAAGCCAGTTCATTTTTGCTTGCACTCACCATCTTTTCTGCTTTCTCTCCTCCAGAAAGTCACTTTTAGATGCCTCAAGAGGCCTTTTCTCTTTAGACAGTTAACAGTCTCTGGTTCCTGTGACATCGTACACAACATATGGTATTGGGTTTTCTGATTGTTGCTCAGTCATTAAACCTTACATAGATGTTATGTATGAATGCAGCCCATTCCAGAGTGGAATGGTTGCGTCTCTCCTTCAGTCTCATCATCTGTGTTTCACTCACAGCTTTTCTGCGGCTTTCACAAACTGTGGCATTGCCTTTTAAAACTGCTTCCCAAATGTGAAAACCTCCCAACTGCCTGTTATTCACATGCATTCTCCAATCCTGACTGTATTGACTGTGGTGCACTCCAAGCAAAGAAAAGTCCATCACACACTTCAATCAAGTTCAAGGGACACAAGAACGGACTTATTGCCTGTGATTTTTGCTCAACTGCTTAAATTAGACAAGGACATTGCTTTGGGCTAGAAATATTGTTTAGTCTTCTAAGTATACTTAGATCCCACTGTAAAAGAAAGATCATAGTTAATACAGGTTGAGAACACAAAAAGGATTTAAATACTTAGGCTGATGAATGAGGGAACTGGTGAGAAAAGAGACCATAATTCAAAGTATTTGATTGCTAATTAGTAAGGCCAGTGAACGAGGAATAAAAATCACTAATTATCAGTTCTCCATTAATATTTCATGTTGATATGCTCCTGTTAGATATTTTATATATCAGAGCTACATGAAGTTTAGGGTTTTATTTAAGAGAATATGTCTAGATTTGAATCTTGAAAATTAAAGCTATAAAACTGATTACATTGGTGATTTGTTAAAGAGAATATTCCTTCTCTTAGTTAAAATTTTTAACTGATTTTATACTGTTTTCCCTTAGGACCCAAGTAGTGTATCCCAACATTCTAATCAAGTAAGTGGTCTAGAGTCTAAGGCAGTCTGCTCACTAACACTGATGCTCACCTGCCCACCCAGGATCCCCATCATTCCGCATTCTGCATCTTCCATTTCACACAGGAAGGAAGGAAGAAAGAGAGGAAGGGAGGCCAGGAAAGAAAGGGTAATAATTCCCTTAATCCCCAAACTTTATATTGAGGACATACTGTGCACTAACCCAGTGTGAGGTGTTTTCTTTATATATACTTGTCTTACCCACCTCCATTCAGTCTAATGCAAGATGAAAAGCCAGCATTTTCAAACATAAGAAACCTAAATAATTATATCTTCTTCTTATTTTATAGTTGGGAATACTGTGATCAGGAAGGTTAAGAAACTTGGAGGATCATACAGTTTGTTGGTGACAATCTCAGGGAAAATCTACAAATCTCTCTACTTCTGGCTTTTCATACAATTTCCATTGATATTTGAATAGAACTCTTGGTAAATAACATATTCAGTGTATATCTCAGGACGTAGAAAACACAAGAAACTCTAATTCAGACACAATATAAACTCCTTTATAGCCAAAAATGGTGATAGCGAGTCCTTACCCATCTCCTCTGAGAGGAGCAGGAGGAACTAGTATTTTCTATTATGCTTAGTCCAAGCCTTTAAAAAAATTCTTAATTCTGACTATTTTTGTTACTAGAATAAATGTTAAACTTAAGATATGGAATTCTATGTTTATTTTTAGCTCAGTATTAACTACCAAACTTAATTAAAATACTAACTGGTCTGGACCTATGTTTCCTAAATTGCTAAAGGAGAGGGTTGGAAAAGATGATCATTAAAGCCTTTTTCAGCTGTTGCATGATTTTATGAATTATGGAAACCACTTCCTATCTAAATAGATTATAAAGGATGAAAAAGTTTCTTTCCAGATTATTTTTCTAAATTAATGAATCTGTGATAAGTTGGTAAAGTTGTACGTGCAGATAGGGAATAGACGTATTGTATCATATCTTATTGTATAGTACAGTATAATATAATGTAGTGTAGTATAGTATACTAAAAGAAGTCTATAGCAAAAGAGGAGACAGCAGTAAGATGATAGCCATCATTGAAAAAATAAATAGGTAAGAGCATAAATAGTTGGGGAGGATCCAGGGACATTATTATCAAATTATTTGAATATTATTTAAATAATTTCCTATTTCCGAATCTTTTATGACCTTTTTAAAAAGTCAT
Source organism: Macaca mulatta (assembly GCF_049350105.2). Classification (NCBI taxonomy): domain Eukaryota; kingdom Metazoa; phylum Chordata; class Mammalia; order Primates; family Cercopithecidae; genus Macaca; species Macaca mulatta. Next base: position 63,711,692 of record NC_133409.1, on the reverse strand, counting down.
AAATTAAGACATTTTGATATTGAGTTGATTGGAAAGTTACCACTTGAATAATTTGGATGAATAAATATGGAAGTGTAATAAACAAACAGCCGCTCTCTACATTTCTGAACTTTTTGAGCATGATTCTCAAAGCCTGAATGTAACTCTGGTTAGTGGCATCCATGCTGAGCATTGTTCTCAGGAATTGATAAAGATTCCTACCTTATCTAGATTTTTGTCTGACTCTTCTGAGCCCTCTTCTCGACTAGGCCTCAGTCTTGGCTTGCCTTTAACAAGAATCTCCCTATCCTTGATATAGCCTCTTAGTAATTTCCCATTTGCTGACCCCTTCTCTTTGCCCATTGGCTACATATCCCCAGTTATCCATACTGTATTCAGAGTTGTGTTCCGTCTGTCTCCTCTATTGCAATAGTCTTGAATAAAGTCTTCTTTACAATTTTAATAAGTGGTGAGCAAATTTTCTGTGAAATAAATAAACATAGTTGACTGCTTCCAAGACTGAAGAATGTCTGGGAAAAATGAACTTTGATGGTTTTTGCAAGAAAACTTAGTAGTCCCTTGAGTTCTCTCCAAGAAAATGTATATTTGGCACATTTTTACTAATGTGTTTAAAGCAGGAAAATTAATGCTAGTTCTTAAAGAACTATCAGTGAGGAAATTGCCTGGCAACAGCAATAGAACTGGGGAGGGAGATATCTATTACATCAGGGTTTTTTGGTTCCATATACATGTAAACATGTGCTCTGACCAGGCTGGACTGGTCAATGGATAAATTCGTCCTGTGAAATTAGATGACCCCCATTTTCTATCTCCCCCAAACTCCACTTTTTCACAATGTATCTATCCTTTACTCTGACAAACCAGGGGTTCAGCTACAGGGAGACTTTTGTAACTGCCATTGTGATTTATAGGAGGCAAGACTAAATCTAATACATGATATCCTAATGACTAGAGAGATAAATTCATCACAAGAGGAAAAGCCATCTTGCTTGTTAAATCCAGCATAGGAATAGAACTACAATGGTTGTTCTCAGCCTGTGAGCACCTGGGGAGAAGAATGGCTATGTATAAGAATATATAGAGCTTTCCTTCAAGCACAGAAATACTGAGAAACAAAATAGAGTTCAGCCTCCCCAACCGAGCTCAACACAGAGGGAATGGCCATTATCCTCATTTTTCTAGAACATTTATCATTGCATGGGGAGAATTGGCTAGGATTGGCACTGAGGAATGGTGGCTGATTACCAGTAACACGTGACTAAGGATAGATGAACACATGGACATATACTTAAGTAAAACATTGAGAATTCCTTGAAATACTCTGAGAATGAGAACTCCTAAAAGGTCTGAACTTTCCACGTAGGTGAGTATAGCACTAAAACTCTCTGGATTTGAGTATTAATATTAATGATACTAATTGGATTCAGAAGCTTAGAATATTTTGAATATTTCATTTTATATGAAAGGTATTGCTGAGACAAGTTACATAGATTTTATAAGTATTGTCTAATAAGTTTCTTGTTTTATTTATTTTACTCAGTATTACATTTGTATTTGAATGGATCTTAATAATTCTTTACATTCAGAAAACTGTATCTTCACAAATATCACAAATACAAAGTTTTTATCATGTGAATCACATATTTTCATAGCATGTGTCAAACTGCCTGCTCAGAATAAAAATGAGCCCATATCTGGAAGTCAGGAGAAGGAATTTCAGTCCCTGACATGTACCCATGTGACTGCCTCTCTATGTCACCTCATTTCTCTGACCTCTGGGTTCTGATTGGCCTCTTAGAATGTCTTAGAATGATCATCACTGTTCTATACATGCAATAAAAATTAAGTGAGTGAATTAAGTGTTGTGAATGCAAAAGAGATGCACTGGTAGCAGTTTTTCAGAAGATGCATTAAAGGCAGAATTCTCTCTCTTTTTTCTCTTTTTCTTCCTTTCTTTTTTTTTCCTTTTTTTTTTTTTTTTTTTTTTTTTTTTTTTTGAGACAGAGTCACTCTAGTGCCCAGGCTGGGGTTCAGTGGCATGATCTCAGCTGACTGCAACCTCTGCCTCTCAGGTTCAAGCAATTCTCCTACCTCAGCCTCCTGAGTAGCTGGGACTACAGGCACCCACCACCATGCCCAGCTAATGTTTGTTTTTTTAGTACAGAATGGGTTTCACTATGTTGGCCTGGCTGCTGACCTCAAGTGACCCACCTGCCTCAGCCTCCCAAAGTGTCGAAATTACAGGCATGAGCCATCATGCCTGGCCAAAGGCAGAATTACCTTGTTTCAATTCTGTTGACTTATTAGAAGAAAAACTTGGGGCAAATTAATTTTTTGCTTCTCTTATCTATAAAGTAAGAAAAATTATTATATTTAACCTATCAGGCTGTTGTGAGCATGAAGTGAGCTAATATATGTTAAACTCATAAATGTTACTTAGCACATGATAAACAATCAAATATGAGTATTTAAGCTTTGAAACTTTTGTTTTCTCATAGTCTTTGAATTTTTAATATTTACGTTTAATACAGTTGTCTTACTTTCCTTTATAAAATCTGTAAGGTGGCTCAAGATAGAAGTATCTAAAATACATACATTGAAAATTTCAAGGTGATCTATATTGGGAGAGATGTATGAAAAAACATATAATGCTACCCAACAGTAGAATGAAAATTAGTGGAAAAATAAGAATATTTATTTGTTCTTGTTTTCTTTTCATTCTGTTGTTCATGTAAGTGTGTATCGCATTTTTGTAAATAAAACCAAATTCCTGCAATTTTTACACCCATATTCTCTACCACCAATTCCTCTTAATTTTTTTCTCTGTTTGGAACACAGTAAGCCCCAATAAGTTTGTAGGAATAGTCACTAATCATTAAGAGAAAAAAAAAATGGAATGGAAATGGTCAAATGAAATAACCCAGGATTTGTGGCAGGAGGAGCACACTCTGGATTTTTCATTAGATGGAAAACTCTATTCATTTGGAAAGTTCTTCTTTATCCTTCTTTCTCTCTGTCTCTCTCTCTCTCAATCTCTGTTCATCTCTTTTCTTCTTCTAAAGATTCTGAGGAGTGAAAATGCTTCAATTATAGATTAGTCTTTTTGCAAGCATGCAAACGTCTTTTCATTCATCCAAAAAATTTTACTTGGCCCCTACTAAGTACTGGGGTGCCAAGTATAAAATTTTAAGGTTAGGGTAACTACCATGGGTTGGCAACTGGTAATTTCTATTATACTTTGTTTTATTTTCTACATGTATTTGCAATAAGTAGGTCATTACTATCATAGCAGTAAATTCACCTCGAGGTCTTCTACCTCATAAATCATTTTCTGACAGCCATGCAGGTCAATGGTAACTCACAATGCATCCCCCTTCTTCTCCACTTCAGTGTGCACATTTACATACAATAAGAATAATGCAACAGAGGGTTTTAATTTTTAAAAATCACAGTAATCTGCTAAAAAATATTACAATCATTATGACTTATTCTCCAAGGGTTATCTTGGGAAACTTTAAGTTCATTCTACACTGCTTAGTAGAGACATGAATTTTGCCTTCTACAACTGAATATTCAAATTGCCCCAATTCATATAATTTATAAATTTGTAGTCTCATGTCTGAATGTTTCAATGTATGAATTTTTCAGAAAACTTAGCCTATATTTCTTATGAATAATTTACCAGTAAACCTTCAGAATATGAAACAACTGACTATCTCGTTTTCAATGAATTATTCACTAAAATTAAAATATTTGGAGAAACAAGTACTGTAAAACAAAGTGATATTATATACAGAAAATTTTTAAATTACTGCCGGGTGTGGTGGCTCACGCCTGTAATCCCAGCACTTTGGATACCGAGGCGGGTGGATCACCTGAGGTCAGGAGTTCGAGACCAGCCTGGCCAACATGGTGAAACCCTGTCTCTACTAAACATACAAAAATATCTGGGCTTGGTGGTGGGCACCTGTAATTCCAGCTATTCAGGAGGCTGAGGCAAGAGAATCACTTGAACTCAGGAAGCAGAGGTTGCAGTGAGGCAAGATCCCACCACTGCACTCTGGCCTGGGCAATAGAATGAGACTCAGTCTCAAAAAAAGAAAATAATTTTTTTAGTTGTATGTTTTAAAATGAAAATTCTAAATCATATAAGTAAATCGTTGTTTTTTTCTTTCACTTTTACATTTGAAAGCACTATTTATTCACTTATGAATACATAAATTCATATACACATATTTACTATCAAAATTTAATATATGTTGATTTTGAGGGGAATACATTTAAATTGTACTTCTATATTTTCCAAATTCCATTTGTTACCACAACACAATTTTAAGTAATCCCATATGCCCACATATTACCACATTCTCTTCAAACACGGATACAAATAAATGTATATGTGTGTATATATTCACGCACATATATCTATGTTTATATATGTATACACACACATACATATGCACATACATATATATACAATTTTTGCACACAATTGTAAAATTTCCAAACATATTTAATTTTTCTAGTAATTATTTGTTATTAATATTCAATTTAATTTCACCTAGGTCAATGGAGATGAGTTACATGCCAATCCTTTGCAATGTGTTGAAACTAAATTTATGCATATGGCATGGGATTAATTTTCATGAATGTCCCATGTGTTCTGAAAAAACAGAGGATTTTGCCATTGATGGGTATAAAGTTTCATATATGTCCATGCGAATCACCTAGGTAGTGTGAATTCAGATCTCAAGCCTGCTGCAAGGGCTAGTTTGGGATTATGGAAAATCAAAGAAGAGTTTTTCTCTCCACTTGGCACTTGATGTGAAATAGGAAAATTTTCTCAGTATCCCCTTTGCATAGCAAAGTTTAGTTCTAATTCTCACTTTTACTGGGAGTGTTTATTTCTAACCCTCACTTTTACTGTGAGTCCAGTGTCTATGGGGTCATCTCTTATTATGTTCACTATCTTGGGAACATGCTGTCTTTTAACTCCCCTCTCCCATACCCCTCATACTACCATGGAAGCTTGAGATAACTAGAGATGGGTAGTCATCTACAAGATAAAAACCAGCTTTGGGGCTTGCTAACCTGGTTTTCTGGTATCATTAGAATATTGGGGGGCTTTTAACATTTATTGATTTCCTGAAAGTTCAGAAATGCATTTGGAATGATGTTATACACGTTTTAAAATATTTTTCCAGCAATTTAGTTAATTCCACCACTTCTGGCACTTGGGAAGATTATTCTGTGTGACTAATCTACCATATTATTGAAAACAGGAGCACCTGAACATCTTTTTAAGAAGGAAGTGACATGCTGAATTTTGAAATCTTTCACAGAAGACCAATTTGATTTAATACTACAGACGTATTATTAGATACTAATGGAATCAACAAAAGCATCAAGAACAGATGGGAGTAATTCTCTTCAAACTGGAATAATAGATGAAAAACTCATAGGATGAGCTTAGGTTCTCCTTTCTTCTTATTTTAAATATATGCATTAGACACACTCAAATGAGAATATATTTGTTAAAGAAAACAACACCATGACATAATTTAAAAATACTTTTAAGTTAAGAGAACACAATACTCCCTCAAAGAATTAATTCTCAGAGCCTTTTATATGAAAAGTGCATAAGCAACAGTAACACATGAGGGTGAACTTGGTTTATGAGTATTTTGCTCTGAGTCTTTAGGTAATAATTATGAAGCCATATGCTGATAAAAAGCACTCATGAATTAAGTACTTTTTGGTCTGCTATCCTGAAATTGCCTGACTCTGAAATGAGGAGGCAGACACAGTGAGGGAATTACAAAGGAAATAGTTTTCTCAGGAAATTCTACTCTCCATAATCTAATCTTGGCACAGCTGCAATACAATTAAGGAACACCAGAGGCAACTTACAGCAAGAGAGTTTTATTTGTTATTATTATTTTTTTTTAACCACATGACAGTGTATCTATTAGAAAAAAACAACAGACAATTGACTCTCTCAAAAACCTCTGAGAATTTTTTAAAAATTTAATTTCAAAACAACAAGGAATGGGGAATCATCTGAGTGGAAAACCTCAAATGATGAGAATCTTTTTCCCCCTACCTCCATTCTCTTAACCAACTTCAGGGTTTAATCTCATGTAATATTTTTTAATAAAGTAATCTGGTTAAAAATAATTTCATAGAGATAATCATACTTAAAGATGACATTATGATCTTTTGGGCATAATGTGTGAGCACTGGGATAAATTACAGAAAGAGATTGTGAGCCTGTTGGACAAGTAAACAGCATGAGAAATTTTAGAAACAATACTTCAAAGGTATGAGACTTTGAAAAACAACCTTAACAATAAATATAGGATTACAGTCCTTCAGTTACATGATGTCATATACAAAAAGCTTGGAAGTCCTGATCACCCATTACCTAAAACCAACAAGTTCAACAAAAGCCTTATGTCATTGCAATTAAGAGAGAAAGAGTGAAGTTTCACATAAGTAAATGCTTGACTGGCAAAGCACAAGGCAATTCCCCATATTCCAAGGCAGTTTCCTATACCCAGTGTGCACACACTCAGCCCTATTGGTAAGTGTATTTTACACCTAGAGATTCAGCAAAAATAGGCAATACTTCTGCAGAAATATTTAAGTTCAAACATTACTTGAAAATATACAATTATTTTTAATTTGCCAAAATCTGGATTTTTTTTTTTTTTTTTTTTTGAGACAGTCTCTCTCTGTTGCCCAGGCTGGAGTGCAGTGGCGTTATCTCACTGCAAGCTCCACCTCCCAGGTTCACGCCATTCTCCCGAGTAGCTGGGAGTACAGGCACCTGCCACAACGCCCTACCTTTTCTTTTTTTTAATTTTTAGTAGAGATGGGGTTTCACCATGTTAGCCAGGATGGTCTCGATCTCCCAACCTCGTGATCCACCCGCCTCGGCCTCCCAATTTCTCTACTGGTAAAGTAGAGAACAACATCTGAAATTTAGACAGAAGCAGACATATTAGCTGCAGACAGTAAAAATACAGAACTGAAAAGGTCTTTGGAGATGATGAGGTTAACACAGGTCACACAGCAGGTAAAGAAAAACAACGTGATTTTGTGGAGATGGAAACATAATTGTTAAGGGCAAGGACAGAGATCTGGGTAATCCCACAGTTGCAGGAAGTATAGTTTTAGCACCAGAGGCTGATGTCTGGACTTGGAGAATGGGATATGGAGATAAATTCTCAATCCCAATGAACCTCCTGGCAGGCCACTGTTAAGAGAGCCAGGGTGTAAAAGAGATGGGTAGGCCAAAGAAGAACAAAGGGCTGTACTGACACAGGAAGGAGAATGCTAGCAAGAAAATTTCAAAGGAGAAAACAATGATGAAGAGGAGTTGAAAAGAAGTATTCTATCCATGGTTTTTTAGAGCAGAAGCTCTCAACGTTTTTGGTCTCAGAAACCTTTTACACTCCTTAAAATCAATGGACATCAAAAGGCTTTTATTGTCCTGATATGTGTTTTCTATGTTTTATATGTGCTGATGTGCATTCATATTTATTGTAATACAATAAATTAATTTTTAATTTTAATTTTAATTTTTAATTTAATTTTAATTTGTAAAATTAAAAAATAATGTAGAATTCTTAATTCGTTAAAAAATAAACCCAATACTAGTTAACACAAATAACTTATTTTTCTGAACAAACACTATGCTTTCTAAACCCAAAAATATTTAGCAAAAATACTGATATTGATTTACATTTTATAATTCTATTTAATGTCTGGCCTAATAGACTATACCTAGATTCTCATATCAGTTTCTAAATTCAGTCTCTTGCAGCATATTGTTTTCATTGAAGAATATAAAGAAAATCTGGCTACACATATATCTCTATTTGGAAAAGAGAAGAATATTATAATGGCTATTTCAAATAGCAATGTATTCCCATCTTTGATGCTACATTAAAACTCAGGAAGTGTTATTTCTTTAAAACTTAATTTCAGTGAGATGTTACAATAAAATCCATTGTTTTATCTTGTACCTACAATGGATTTTTTATCAATGCATGATTTGGTAACATCATGTTTTGGTCATTTGAAAAATAGTGATGCAGCAAGTAATACAGACCTTTCCTTCCCATGTTGATACATTTCATTATGAAATATTCAAAAATCACATGCAGTAAGATCAGCACTGATTTCATCAGGTAAATATTTGTGTATTGGACAACTGTCATGTTAATGGTGGCACATAAACGTTTTCTAAAATTCTAAATTTCGCTTGAAAGCTTAAACCGTCTCATTGATAACAAATACTACCAGTTGCTTTTCTTTTTTTTTTTTTTTTAATTTATTTATTATTATTATACTTTAAGTTGTAGGGTACATGTGCATAACGTGCAGGTTTGTTACATATGTATACTTGTGCCATGTTGCTGTGCTGCACCCATCAACTCGTCATTTACATCAGGTATAACTCCCAATGCAATCCCTCCCCCCTCCCCCCTCCCCATGATAGGCCCCGGTGTGTGATGTTCCCCTTCCTGAGTCCGAGTGATCTCATTGTTCAGTTCCCACCTATGAGTGAGAACATGCGGTGTTTGGTTTTCTGTTCTTGTGATAGTTTGCTAAGAATGATGGATTCCAGCTGCATCCAAGTCCCTACAAAGGACTCAAACTCATCCTTTTTTATGGCTGCATAGTATTCCATGGTGTATATGTGCCACATTTTCTTAATCCAATCTGTCACTGATGGACATTTGGGTTGATTCCAAGTCTTTGCTATTGTGAATAGTGCTGCAATAAATATACGTGTGCATGTGTCTTTATAGCAGCATAATTTATAATCCTTTGGGTATATACCCAGTAATGGGATGGCTGGGTCATACGGTACATCTAGTTCTAGATCCTTGAGGAATCGCCATACTGTTTTCCATAATGGTTGAACTAGTTTACAATCCCACCAACAGTGTAAAAGTGTTCCTATTTCTCCACATCCTCTCCAGCACCTGTTGTCTCCTGACTTTTTAATGATTGCCATTCTAACTGGTGTGAGATGGTATCTCATTGTGGTTTTGATTTGCATTTCTCTGATGGCCAGTGATGATGAGCATTTTTTCATGTGTCTGTTGGCTGTATGAATGTCTTCTTTTGAGAAATGTCTGTTCATGTCCTTTGCCCACTTTTTGATGGGGTTGTTTGTTTTTTTCTTGTAAATTTGTTTGAGTTCTTTGTAGGTTCTGGATATTAGCCCTTTGTCAGATGAGTAGATTGCAAAAATTTTCTCCCATTCTGTAGGTTGCCTGTTCACTCTGATGGTAGTGTCTTTTGCTGTGCAGAAGCTCTTTAGTTTAATGAGATCCCATTTGTCAATTTTGGCTTTTGCTGCCGTTGCTTTTGGTGTTTTAGACATGAAATCTTTGCCCATGCCTATGTCCTGAATGGTACTACCTAGGTTTTCCTCTAGGATTTTTGGAAAAAACTGCTTTAAAGTTCATATGGAACCAAAAAAGAGCCCGCATCTCCAAGACAATCCTAAGTCAAAAGAACAAAGCTGGAGGCATCACGCTACCTGACTTCAAACTATACTACAAGGCTACAGTATCCAAAACAGCATGGTACTGGTACCAAAACAGAGATATAGACCAATGGAACAGAACAGAGTCCTCAGAAATAATACCACACATCTACAGCCATTTGATCTTTGACAAACCTGAAAGAAACAAGAAATGGGGAAAGGATTCCCTATTTAATAAATGGTGCTGGGAAAATTGGCTAGCCATAAGTAGAAAGCTGAAACTGGATCCTTTCCTTACTCCTTATACGAAAATTAATTCAAGATGGATTAGAGACTTAAATGTTAGACCTAGTACCAGTTGCTTTTCTTGAAGTGAGAAGCTCATTTTGTCTGCCAAACAAACATCTAATCCAGAAGAACCATAGACTGGCCTTCTGTTTTTCCTTCAGGTAAAATTGATGTTCCTAAGGTAACAAGGAATGGATTTACCCAACTGCCTAAAAATAAATAAATAAATAAATAAATAAATAAATAAATAAATAAATAGGACAATAAAACAGCAGTTTACAAGATGTTGGAAAATGGTCCTTGAGAGATGGAAGACAAATAATGGGCATCTATAGTTATTCCAGCTTACTCCCCTGGACAATTTGTGGGTCATGGTATAGAGAGGAGGAAACAAGACAGAGCCTGCTGGACTACCCAGGGTAGGGAGGTGATGCTGAGAGTTCATGCAGAACAAAAGCATCTGCTGTTACCAGCACAGAGCACAGGAGAGAAGAGGACTGTAAAAGGAAAATGAAATTTGCAGAGGATTTCCCGCAACAACATTCAGCTGCTTACTGATCAGAGTATGCATGTGAGAAAGCTTCCAAAGTCAGGGAAAGAATCATCCAAAAGGATGAAACAGTGCTGTGATCATTCTTGTATGTGCCTTTTGGTGAGTTACATATACATTTCTTCTGGGTAAATACTTAGGTGGGGAGTTCTGGATTAATAGAGTCTGAATATGTTAGTGGTTGTGCCAATTTATGCCCCCACTAATGGTTTCAGTTTTTCTACATCCTCTTTAAGACTTGTGTTGTCTATTCTTTTTATTTTAATTATTATAATAGCTGTATAATATTCTCTCATTTGGTTTTAATTTGCATTTTCTTTATTACAATGGAATTGAGTTCCTTTTTATATATCCAATGTCTTTGTTCATATAGCCGTTATGGCATAACTAATCATTAAAATAACTTTGTAATAAAAACCCATTTTCTGTTATAGTGAGTTAACAGGGCTTTTTCTCCCTTAGAAATAATAGATGCAAACATCAAAGCTTAAATGAATTTCTTTGTCAGACTTGTTTGACTATCTTAGGAAGAGTCCACTGAAAATCTGAAATTTAGAAAAATATTATTAAATAAGTAGCTATAGAAAAGTTCATTGATTGCACTAGCTAGAAATTCTGTACCAAACTGAAAAAAACGTGCTCAAGTGCGAATTAGCCAGTGGGTGATATGAACGTCTTGAACTGGGTAACAAAGCTCTTTCCCCATGGGCTTGTGCAGGGGCTTGCTATTTCCAACTTTTACGTTACACCAACTCACCTCATAAAGTGAGACATTTAGATAAATGGGGTGAAAGGTGCTACCACATGATTCTGGCAAATTTTTTCTCAACAAAATTAGAACAAGTTGATGGATCTCTGTCAACTTTATAAATAACTTTTCTATGTAAATAAAAATAAGACTACATTGAAGGGGTCATCTGGTTGTATAAAAACAGACTCCACATGGCCCAGTAAAAATTAGCTCTCATGAGGAAGGGTTTGCTAATTATTTTTTTCTTTGGTGCTGTGATTCCTGAAATACCTTCACCACCTGAAGCCTTGCACTTGGCATTTCTCAAATCACTTGATTTAAATGTTGAAAAAAAATTGTAATGGGTGTCTAAATATGTCAACGGCATAATCCCAGTTAACGTAAATAGTCTATAAATCACAGTAGCCCTGACAAAATTGTTAACAGGCATCATTAGACATTCTGCATCACTCCTTAGGTGAAACATGAAGCCCGAAAAACTTCTCACATAAAAATATCACAAAGAAAATAGATATGAAGCACATCCCTGGCCCTCAAAGCTTTGCTACTTCTATTTTGTACTATTTATTTAGCTGAGGCCCATGGTTTTACACTGCGATTCTCACATTGCTTATTCGTAGACAGCATCAGAATAACTCATGAGTTAAACAACTAAGAGAATGTTTTGAAAAAGAGGAAGAGACTCTTGTTTAGATTATCTTTTATTTTAAAATAAGTGTATAAATTATCTTTTAAGTTTCAAATGTTTAGTCTATGTATCATCTCTGTGCTTTCATTTTCCTATTTAAGTAAATAAGATAAGCAATGGTTCAGAGAGCAGGTATGTAAGGTACTTGCTGTTGGTGATAGAGAAGTTGGCTTATGGTCTAGCTGTAGATGTAGCTGATTGAGCACCAAATTATTGTTATTTTCAATCAAACAAAACCAGCAATATTTATACATGTTTACTAAACATCAAGCATTATTTTAAAAGTCTCCCCTTGCATTAAGTCTTTGTTCCTCAAGTTAAATATTATTGTTTGTGTTTTGTCGGTAACGAGGCTTAAAAATCCCTTCCTTTCTCTTAATTAATCTGACTCCTTTGTTGTCTCTTTTGCTGATCTCTTTCTTTTGCCCTGCCCTTTAAAGCAATTGTTCCCTAAATTCTCTTGTCTTTTTCCCAGTATAGTCTCCACTGAAAATTTGATTTACATTGTGGTTTCGTATAAGTTTGGGTAATGAGATAGAAAATGCTAAAGACACGAGTATTAAGCATGAAAACCAATGACAGATGAAGGAATACTTCATTTGGGTGGCTTAACCATTTTACACATATTTTTAGTAAGTACTTCTTAAATTAAAAAACGGAATGGAAAATAATCATAATCCTGTATTTACTTCAATTAATGTATTATGTGAAATCACTACTCTTGTGCCCTTTGAGAGAAAAAGAAAAATTGTATCTTACACATATTCTGAAGAATTAGACAGTAATAGACATGGAAAACATAGTAAGTATTCGAGAATACTAATATAACTTTATCTTTTTGATTCCAATAGTTTATCAAGTATAAGAAGTCCTACCACTTTGATGTCTTTTGAAAATTTTTAAAAACAAGATATGAATTCAAGCCTTGCATATTAACCAAAAAAAATACATTTATTTGTTATGTTTATATCCCACTTTCTTCTTCAGCCTAATCCTTATATTCCATTGAATAATTATTCCTCTGAGTATTTTTTGTCAATCAAGAGTTACACATAAAATTAGAGTGGCATACTTACGTTCTTGGAGTTTTAGGTGCTTTAAAATGAAGTTCATGATGATTTTAAGGTTTATTAAAGAGTTCTTGAGTTCTTGTCTTTCTTTCTTTTTTATATATATATATATATTTTTAATTTATTTATTATTATTATACTTTAAGTTGTAGGGTACATGTGCATAACGTGCAGGTTTGTTACATATGTATACTTGTGCCATGTTGGAGTGCTGCACCCATCACCTCGTCATTTACATCAGGTATAAATCCCAGTGCAATCCCTCCCCCCTCCCCATGATAGGCCCCTGTGTGTGATGTTCCCCTTCCTGAGTCCAAGTGATCTCATTGTTCAGTTCCCACCTATGAGTGAGAACATGCGGTGTTTGGTTTTCTGTTCTTGTGATAGTTTGCTAAGAATGATGGTTTCCAGCTGCATCCATGTCCCTACAAAGGACACAAACTCATCCTTTTTTATGGCTGCATAGTATTCCATGGTGTATATGTGCCACATTTTCTTAATCCAATCTGTCACTGATGGACATTTGGGTTGATTCCAAGTCTTTGCTATTGTGAATAGTGCCGCAATAAACATACGTGTGCATGTGTCTTTATAGCAGCATAATTTATAATCCTTTGGGTATATACCCAGTAATGGGATGGCTGGGTCATATGGTACATCTAGTTCTAGATCCTTGAGGAATCGCCATACTGTTTGCCATAATGGTTGAACTAGTTTACAATCCCACCAACAGTGTAAAAGTGTTCCTATTTCTCCACATCCTCTCCAGCACCTGTTGTTTCCTGACTTTTGAATGATTGCCATTCTAACTGGTGTGAGATGGTATCTCATTGTGGTTTTGATTTGCATTTCTCTGATGGCCAGTGATGATGAGCATTTTTTCATGTGTCTGTTGGCTTTATGAATGTCTTCTTTTGAGAAATGTCTGTTCATATCCTTTGCCCACTTTTTGATGGGGTTGTTTGTTTTTTTCTCGTAAATTTGTTTGAGTTCTTTGTAGGTTCTGGATATTAGCCCTTTGTCAGTTGAGTAGATTGCAAAAATTTTCTCCCATTCTGTAGGTTGCCTGTTCACTCTGATGGTAGTTTCTTTTGCTGTGCAGAAGCTCTTTAGTTTAATGAGATCCCATTTGTCAATTTTGGCTTTTGTTGCTGTTGCTTTTGGTGTTTTAGACATGAAGTCTTTGCCTATGCCTATGTCCTGAATGGTACTACCTAGGTTTTCCTCTAGGATTTTTATGGTATTAGGTCTAACATTTAAGTCTCTAATCCATCTTGAATTAATTTTCGTATAAGGAGTAAGGAAAGGATCCAGTTTCAGCTTTCTACTTATGGCTAGCCAATTTTCCCAGCACCATTTCTTAAATAGGGAATCCTTTCCCCATTTCTTGTTTCTATCAGGTTTGTCAAAGATCAGATGGCTGTAGATGTGTGGTATCCCCATCAAGCTACCAATTAGTTTCTTCACAGAATTGCAAAAAACTGCTTTAAATTTCATATGGAACCAAAAAAGAGCCCGCATCTCCAAGACAATCCTATGTCAAAAGAACAAAGCTGGAGGCATCACGCTACCTGACTTCAAACTATACTACAAGGCTACAGTAACCAAAACAGCATGGTACTGGTACCAAAACAGAGATATAGACCAATGGAACAGAACAGAGTCCTCAGAGTTCTTGTCTTTCACAGTATGTTTGAAGGTATGTTTGAAGTTTCTTTTTTTTCCTTCAGTTCATATACTTTATTTTTTAGAGCAGTTTTAGGTTTACAGAAAAATTGAGGAAAAAGAAAAACAGACAATTCCCATATACCTCCTCTTCCCCTTCCCCTATTACTCACATCTTGCATCAGTATGGTGCATTTGTTACAATGGATGAACCAATATTGATCTATCATTATTAACTAAAGTCCATAGCTTAAATTAGGGTTACTCTTTGTGTTGTACAGTTCTGTGGCTTTTCAAAAAGCCATAATATCACTCAGTCACCATTTTAGTATCATACAGAATAGTTTCTCTGCTATAAAAATTCCGTATTCTCCACTTATTCATTCCTCCTCCCTAAACTCCTGGCAACTACTGATCTTTTTACTGTCTTCACAGTCTCACTTTTTCCAGAATATTACGTAGTTGGAATCACATAGTATGAAGTCTTTTCAGGCTGGCTTCTTTTACTGAGCCATATACATTTAAGGTTCCTCCAAGTCTTTTCATAGACAGATAGCTCATTTATTTATTTATTTTTTTAATTTTACTTTATGTAAAATAAAGTACGTTGTACATGTGCATGAAGTGCAGGTTTGTTACATATGTATACATGTGTACATGTGCCATGTTGGTGTGCTGCACCCATTAACTTGTCATTTACATTAGGTATATCTCCTAATGCTATCTTTCCCCCCTCCCCCCACCCCATGACAGGCCCCGGTGTGTCATGTTCCCTTTCCTATGTCCAAGTGTTCTCATTGTTCAATTCCCACCTATGAGTGGGAACATAGTTTGCTGAGAATGATGGTTTCCAGCTTCATCCATGTCCCTACAAAGGACATGAACTCATCCTGTTTTATGGCTGCATAGTATTCCATGGTGTATATGTGCCACATTTTCTTAATCCAGTCTATCACTGATGGGCATTTGGGTTGATTCCAAGTCTTTGCTATTGTGAATAGTGCCGCAATAAACATACGTGTGCATGTGTCTTTATAGCAGCATAATTTATAATCCTTTGGGTATCTACCCAGTAATGGGATGGCTGGGTCATATGGTACATCTAGTTCTAGATCCTTGAGGAATCGCCATACTGTTTTCCGTAATGGTTGAACTAGTTTACAATCCCACCAACAGTGTAAAAGTGTTCCTATTTCTCCACATCCTCTCCAGCACCTGTTGTTTCCTGACTTTTTTTTTTTTTTTTTAAGACGGAGTTTCACTCTGTCACCCAGGCTGGAGTGCAGTGGCGTGATCTTGGCTCACTGCAAGCTCTGTCTCCCAGGTTCATGCCATTCTCCTGCCTCAGCCTCCTGAGTAGCTGGGACTACAGGCACCTGCCACCACGTGAGGCTAATTTTTTTTTGTATTTTTAGTAGAGACAGGGTTTCACCATGTTAGCCAGGATGGTCTCGATCTCCTGACCTTGTGATCCACCCGCCTCAGCCTCCCAAAGTGCTGGGATTACAGGCGTGAGCCAGCACGCCTGGCCGTATTTCCTGACTTTTCAATGATCACCATTCTAACTGGTGTGAGATGGCATCTCATTGTGGTTTTGATTTGCATTTCTCTGATGGCTGGTGATGATGAGCATTTTTTCATGTGTCTGTTGGCTGCATAAATGTCTTCTTTTGAGAAGTGTCTGTTCATATCCTTCACCCACTTTTTGATGGGTTTTTTGTTTTTTCTTATAAATTTGTTTGAGTTCTTTGTAGAATCTGGATATTAGCCCTTTGTCAGATGAGTAGATTGCAAAATTTTTCTCCCATTCTATAGGTTGCCTGTTCACTCTGATGGTCGTTTATTTTGCTGTGCAGAAGCTCTTTAGTTTAATTAGATCCCATTTGTCAATTTTGGCTTTTGTTGCCATTGCTTTTGGTGTTTTAGACATGAAGTCCTTGCCCATGCCTATGTCCTGAATGGTATTACCTAGGTTTCCTTCTAGGGTTTTTATGGTTTTAGGTCTAATATTTAAGTCTCTAATTCATCTTGAATTAATTTTTGCGCATTGATTTTGTATCTTGAGACTTTGCTGAAGTTGCCTATCAGCTTAAGGAGATTTGGGGCTGAGACAATGGGGTTTTCTAAATATACAACAATCATGTCATCTGCAAACAGGGACAATTTGACTTCTTCTTTTCCTGATTGAATACCCTTTATTTCTTTCTCCTGCCTGATTGCCCTGCCAGAACTTCAACACTATGTTGAATAGGAGTGGTGAGAGAGGGCATCCCTGTCTTGTGCCCGTTTTCAAAGGGAATGCTTCCAATTTTTGCCCATTCAGTATGATATTGGCTGTGGGTTTGTCATAAAGAGCTCTTATTATTTTGAGATACTTCTCATCAATACCTAATTTATTGACAGTTTTTAGCATGAAGGGCTGTTGAATTTTGTCAAAGGCCTTTTTTACATCTCTTGAGATAATCGTGTAGTTTTTGTCTTTGGTTCTGTTTATATGCTGGATTACATTTATTGATTTGAATATGTTGAAGCAGCCTTGCATTCGAGTGATGAAGCCCACTTGATTATGGTGGATAAGCTTTTTGATGGGCTGCTGGATTTGGTTTGCCAGTATTTTGTTGAGGATTTTTGCATCAATGTTCATCAGGGATATTGGTCTAAAATTCTCTATTTTTCTTGTGTCTCTGCCAGGCTTTGGTAACAGGATGATGCTAGCCTCATAAAATGAATTAGGGGGAATTCTCTCTTTTTCTATTGATTGGAATAGTTTCAGAAGGAATGGTACCAGCTCCTCCTTGTACGTCTGGTAGAATTGGGCTGTGAATCCGTCTGGTCATGGAGTTTTTTTTGGTTAGTAGGCTATGAATTATTGCCTCAATTTCAGAGCCTGTTATTAGTCTATTCAGGGATTCAACTTCTTCCTGGTTTAGTCTTGAAGTTTCTTTTATTCCATGCAAATAATATTCAGTGTTTCCATTGTTTGGTGTATATTCATGTAGACAATGTTGAGCCATTAACATTTTTAGGCATTTTTAAACCCTTGAAAAATAATACAATCTGTGTTTGGGAAAAATATTGAAAACTTTAAATAAGAGAGAAATAGAAAGAAAGTAAAGAAAACCAGAGGTAAGACATCAATTAGCAGACATAGATAGTAACAAAGTAAGAGATAATGAGACTCCCAATCTAGGGTAGCAAGGATGAATAGGGAAAGGAATATTGGAAAGATATTTGAAATGTGGAATAAATAGAACTTATTGGCTCATTAGAATTGCCAAGTAAGGAAGTAGAATAAACTTAAAATATATTGATCAAACAGGATAAATAAAAGTCTTTAAACAAAGTTTCCCGAGAGTGTACCTGAATGAAAGAATTATAGAAAAGCAATAAGCCTATTGGTTTCCTTCCTTTTTTTTCTTCTTTCAGAAATATTTATTGAGTATCTTTTTAACACTAGACAAAATTCTAGGCTTTGTGACTAGAGAGTAAACAAAACTATGTTCTTGCTCTCAGTACCATACTGAAGAGACATATAATAAATAAAAAGTAAATACAGAGTACTTAACATACTCTAGAGGAAACCACTGCAGCATAAACTTTCACATAAAGTATGATACAGTAATTTGTATCTAATTAATTCACCTACCAATAACACCTGTTAAAGCTGGATTAAAATACAGCAGAACAAAGAAGGACAACTATATGAAAGCATCAAAGAAGATCCAAGGTAATCAGAATTTCAGGACAAAGATTTCAGAATAAAAGCATATACAGATGTGAACCTGACATACTGTGCACAATTTCTACCTTGAGGCATCCCTTTGAGTATTTTGCTGACTCCAAAGTTATGCATGTGTGGGATAATTTTCCAAGAAACCAAGTAGAAAGAAGTGATAAGAGGCTCAAAAGGCAAGAGGAGCTTTTGGCAGGATCAAGGTTCCAGAGACAGAGAGAAAAATAATTAAAGATAATCCTGCCAAAGGGTTGAGACCCTGGTGAAAAACCTAGGGCTAGGTCATATGAATAAAAGCAAAGAAGAAATTAATGGCCATCAGCTGGATCAAGGAAATCCACCAACATTAAATACTTTTTGGAAGAAGATAGCATCACACAGTGCTCCCACAAATTTTCATATATGACATCTGCCCTTCCACAAAAAGCACACGGCATATTGCAAACATGACCAAACTGAAAACCAAGAGAAAAAATAAATGATAGAAACAGGCCAACTGATGATCTAGTTATCATAGTGTTTCAGTTACTTTTGCTACATAGCATATTATACCAGAACTTGATATCATAGTGTTTCAGTTACTTTTGCTACAGAGCATATTATACCAGAACTTGGTGGCATAGAACATATCTATGATTTTAAGGGTCAGGAATTTGGGAAGAGGTCAAATTTGCTGTTTTCACTTAGGGTCTTTTATATGGTTGCAGTTACATGTTGGCTAGGGCTGCATCACCCACAGACTTTACTGGGCTGTACATCCAAGGTGGCTTATTTACAAGGCTGGGTAACTGATGCTGACTGTTGGCTTGGGGCTCAGCTTGGGCTGTTAACAAGAGCAACTTAGTATGGCCTCTCTACCATTGTTCTCTCAGTGTAGTGAAACTTATGTAATAATTGGTTTGCCCCAGTATAGTCATCCCCAAAGAGTCAGACAGAAGGTATAAGACCACCAATAACATAGCTTAAAAAATTCTATAGCATCATTTACATGTGCTTTTTGTGCTAAGCATAAGCCAGATGTAAGGGAAGAAGACATAGACCCTGCTTCTCAATGAGAGGAGCACCAAAGAATTTATAGCCATTTTTAATTTCTACATGGAGATATCAAAGGTAGACTTTTCATAACTATGATTACAATGATATCAGTGAAAATGGTGAAGTAAGGAATTTTGAAAGCTCACTTTTCTAAACAAACAAACAAACAAAAGGTCAGAACTGTCATAATTAACTTTTTTAGAACACTGGAAATTAGCCAAAGGTAACAGCCCCAAGGAGTGCTTATTCAAGAAAAATGGCTTAGTCTTAGTAAGCACAGTAAGCTCTGTAACATTCTAGCATACCCCAGTCCTACACTTCCTCTTCCCATATCACTAATAACCTATTCTTCTGAAAATTATAGCCTAGATTCTCTATACTGGATAAAACAGAATAGACCTTATTCATTTTTTTATTTTTTTATTTTTATTTTTGACCTTATTCATAAACAATTATATTTACTTGTTTTGATGTATTGATGACTACCTAGAAGACAAGCTCAAATGTCTGTCTTTATTTCACCTGGATGGAACTGGACCAGTGCTAACATTAAAACTGTTATCTAAGGGTCATTTGTCAAAGAAAAATTTATAGGCAAATGTTTTGTTGCTGCTGCCTTCCAGATTCCCAGAAATATTAATCATTTCTGGGAATCTGGAAGGCCACACATGCCTAGGGCTGTGTACATACTTAGATAAAAAAACTAGAGAAAGTTCTAAGCTCTTACGTCTGACTAGTCTTGACACAATACAGAAACAGAAAGTGAAGGCTAAGGCAGACTTATAAATTGCCTGAGTGTTGAGGTGTGACCTAATGGCACCTTGGTAAACACTGGGAAACTCTTTGATTCCAGGTGTTTAAGGAATTTCAGTCCAATCATTACCTGACCACTAAACTAATGGAACAGACACTTCAGCAGCCATGAATGAAAAAAAAAAAATTTAATTTTCTAAAATATTTTGGAGAATTAGTTCAGAAAAGTCACTTAATAAACAAACAACAACAGCTTTAATAAGCAGCAGTGGCAACAAACCTAGGTTAGAATAGAGTATCTTTTTTCTAGAGTTACCATATTTATAATATTCAAAATGTCCAACTCTAAACAAAGTTATGAGACATGCAAATAAATAAGATAGTATGCTCATAGATAAGAAACAAAAGCAGTAAACAGAAACTGTTGCTGAGGAAGCTCAGACATTGGACTTTCTGGAAAAAAATCTATAAATAAGCTACTTAATTGAGGAGGAGGGACTCATCCCCAACTCATTCTATGGGGCCAGGATCATCCTGATACCAAAACCTGACAAACTGACCAAAAACACAACAAAAACAAGAAATCTTCAGGCCAATATCTTTGATGAACACTGATGCAAACATCAACAAAATATTAACAAACTGAGTACAGCAGCACATCAACCATGATCAAGTAGGCTTTATCCCTGGTATACAAGGTTGGTTCAACCTATGCAAATAAATGTGATTCATCACGTAGACAGAACTAAAGACAAAAACCACCTGATTATCTCAATGCAGAAAAGGATTTCAATAAAATTCAACATCCTTTACATTGAAAACCCTCAATAAACTAGGTATTAAAGGAATATACCTCAAAATAATGACAGCCATCTATGCCAAACCCACAGCCAACATCATACTGAATGGGCAAAAGCTGGAAGCATTCCTCTTGAAAATCAGACCAAGTGAAAGATGTCCACTCATGCATAATATTGGAAGTCCTGGCCAGAACAATCAAGCAAGCTAAAAGACATCTGAATAGGAAGAGAGGAAGTCAAACTATTCCTGTGCATTACTCCATTTTTACACTATTGATAAAGGCATATCCAAGACGGGGCAATTTACAAAAGAAAATGAGGAAGTTTAATTAGACTTACTCTTCCACATGTCTGAGGAGGCCTCACAATCATGGTGGAAGGTAAGGGGGAAAAGTCACATCTTACATGAATGGAGGCAGGCAAAAAGATAAGGCTTGTGCAGAGAAACCCCTGTTTTTAAAACCATCAGATCTCGTGAGACACATTCACTATCATGAAACACCATGGGAAATACCCACCCCCGTGATTCAATTATCTCCCACTAGGTCCCTCCCACAACATATGGGAGTTATGGGAGCTACAAGATGAGATTTAGGTAGGGACACAGAGCCAAACCATATCACCCTGTGTGCGGATGACATGATTCTCTGTCTAAAAAACCCCATAGTCTCAGCCCCAAAGGTCCTTGAACTGATAAGCAACTTCAGCAAAGTTTTGGGATATAAAATCAAAGTATGAGAGTCAGTAGCATTCCTATACACTAACAGCACCCAAGCTGAGAGCCAAATCAAGAACGCAATCCTATTCACAATTGCTACAAAAAGAATAAAATGTCTAGGAATACAGTTAATGAGAGAGATGAAAGACCTCTATAAAGAGAACTAAAAAACACTGCTCAAAGAAATCAGAGATGACACAAACAAATGGAAGAAACTTCCCTGCTCTTGGATAAGAAGAATCAATATTGTAAAAATGGCTATACTGCCCAAAGCAATTTCTGAATTCAATGGTACTCCTATCAAACTACCAATGTCATTCTTCACAGAATTAGAAAAATGTATTCTAAGGTTCATATGGAACCAGAAAAGAGCCTTAATAGCCAAAGAAATCCTAAACAGAAATAACAGAACTGGGGCTGGGTGTGGTGGCTCACGCCTGTAATCCAAGCACTTTGGGAGGCTGAGGCAGGTGGATTACGAGGTCAGGAGATTGAGACCATCCTGTCTAACACAGTGAAACCCCATCTCTACTAAAAAAAAAAAAAAAAATTAGCCAGGCATGGTGCCAGGTGCCTGTAGTCCCAGCTACTTGGGAGGCTGAGACAGGAGAATGGTGTGAACCTGGGAGGTGCAGCTTGCAGTGAGCAAAGATGGTGCCACTGCACTCCAGCCTGGGCAACAGAGCGAGAAGGAAGGAAGGAAGGAAGGAAGGAAGGAAGGAAGGAAGGAAGGAAGGAAGGAAGGAAAGAAAGAAAGAAAGAAAGAAAGAAAGAAAGAAAGAAAGAAAGAAAGAAAGAAAGAAAGAAAGAAAGAAGGAAAGAAAGGAAAGAAAGGAAAGAAAGGAAAGAAAGGAAAGAAAGGAAAGAAAGGAAAGAAAGGAAGAAAGAAAGAAAGAAAAAGGAAGAAAGAAAGAAAGAAGGAAGGAAAGAAAGAAAGAAAGAAAGAAGGAAAGAAAGAAAGAAAGAAAGAAAGAAAGAAAGAAAGAAAGAAAGAAAGGAAGGAAGGAGGGAAGGAAGGGAGGGGAGAGAGAAAGAAAGAGAAAGAAAGAGAGAAAGAGAGAAGAAAGAAAGGAAAAGAAAGAACAAAGCTGGAAGAACAACCTTGTGGAACTTCAAATTGTACTACAAGGCTACAGTTACCAAAACAGCATGATACAAAAACAGATACATAGACCAATGGAACAGAATAGAGAGCCCAGAAATAAAGCCACACACCTACTACCGTCTGATCTTTGACAAAGCTGACAGAAACAAGCAATGGGGAAAGGACTACTGATATGGCTTATCTGTGTCCCCACCCAAGTCTCGTCTTGAATTGTAACTCCAGTAATTCCCTTGAGTTGTGGAAGGACCCAGTGGGAGATAACTGAATCACGAGGGCAGTTTCCCCTATACTGTTCTCATGGTGGTGATTAAGTCTCACAATATCTGGTGGTTCTTTAAAGCAGAAATCCCTTTTGCTTGGCTCTCTCTCTTCTCTTGTCTGGCACCATGTGAGACCTGCTTTTCACCTTCCATCATGATTGTGAGGCTTCCTCAACCACATGGAACTGTGAGTCCGTTAAACCTATTTTTCTTCCTGGTCTTGGGTATGTCTTTATCAGTGGTGTGAAAATGGACTAATACAATAAATTAGTGGGGTACTGCTGAAAAGACACATGAAAATACAGAAGCAACTTTAGAACTGGGTAACAGACAGAGGTTGGAACAGTTTAGAGAGCTCAGAAGGAGACAGGAAAATGTGGGAAAGTTTGGAACTTCCTAGAGACTTGTTGAATGGCTTTGACCAAGATGTTGACAATGATACGGACAATGAAATCCAGGTGGAGGTGGTCTCAGATGGAGATGAGGAACTTGTTGGGAACTGGAGCAAAGATGACTTATGTTATGTTTTAGCAGAGACTGGTGGCATTTTTGTCCCTGCCCTAGAGATTTATGGAACTTTAAACTTGAGGAAGATGATTTAGGGTATCTGACAGAAGAAATTTGTAAGCAGCAAAGCATTCAAGGGGTGACTTAGGTGCTGTTAAAGGCATTCAGTTTTTGTTTTTGTTTTGTTGTTGTTTTTGAGATGGAGTCTTACTCTGTCACCTAAGCTGGAATGCAATGGTGGAATCTCGGCTCACTGCAACCTCTGCCTCCCATGTTTAAGTGATTCTCCTGCCTCAGCTTCCCGAGTAACTGGGACTACAGGCATGTACCACCACATCCAGCTAATTTTTGCATTTTTAGTAGAGACAGGGTTTACTGTTGGCCAGGCTGGTCTTGAACTCCTGACCTCAGGTAATCCACCTGCCTTGGCCTCCCAGAATGCTAGGATTATAGGGATAAGCCACCACACCCAGGCAACATTCAGTTTTAAAAGGGAAACAGAGCATAAAAGTTCAGAAAATTTGCAGCCTGACAATGCAATAGAAAAGAAAAACTCATTTTCTGAGGACAAATTCAAGCAGGCTACAGGAATTTGCATAAGTAATGAGGAACCAAATGTTAATCACGAAGACAATGTGGAAAATGTCTCAAGGGCATGTTAGATGTCTTCACAGCAGTCCCTGCCATCAAAGACCTGAGGCCTAGGAGGAAAAAAATGGTTTAGTGGGCCAGGGCCCAGGGTCCCTCTGCTGTGTGCAGTTTAGGGACTTGGTGCCCTGTGTCCCAGCTGCTGCAGCCGTGGCTAAAAGGGGCCAAAGTACAAATTGGACCATGGCTTCAGAGGGTGCAAGCCCCAAGTCTTGGCAGCTTCCACGTGGTGTTGACCCTGTGGGTGTGTGAAAGTCAAGAACTGTGTGGTTTGGGAACGTCCGCCTAGATTTCAGCAGACGTATGGGAACGCCTGGATGCCCAGGCAGAAATTTGCTGTGGGGGCTGGGCCCTCATGGAGAACCTCTTCTAGGGAAGTGCAGAGGGACAATGTGGGTTTGGAGCCACCACACAGAGTCCCTACTGGGGCACTACCTTGTGGAGCTATGAGAAGTGGGGCCCCATCCTCCAGACCCCAGAATGGTAGATCTACCGACAGCTTGCACCATGCACCTGGAATAGCTGCATACATTCAATGCCAGCCAATGAAAGCAACCAGAAGGGCTGTACCCTGCAAGGCCATAGGGCAGAGCTGCCCAATGCTGTGGAAGCCCACCTCTTGCATCAAATGACCTAGATATGAGACATGGAGTCAAAGAAGATCATTTTGGAGCTTTAAGATTTGACTGTGCCACTGGATTTTGAACTTGCATGGGGTCTTTAGCCCCTGTGTTTGAACCAGTTTCTCCCATTTGGAATGGTTGTATTTACACAATGCCTGTACCCCATTGTAACTAGGAAGTAACTAACTTGCTTTTGATTTTACAGGCTCATAGGCAGAAAGGACTTGCCTTGTCTCAGATGAGACTTTGGACTGTGGACTTTTGAGTTAATGCTGAAGTGAGTTAAGACTTTGGGGACTGTTGGGAAGGCATGACTGGTTTTGAAATCTGAGAGCATAAGATTTGGGAGGGGCCATGGTGCAATTATGTGGTTTGGCAGTGTCCCCACCCAAATCTCAACTTGAATTGCAGCTCCCACAATTCCTTTTTGTTGTGAGAGGAACTCAGTGGAAGATAATTGAATCATGGTAGCAGTTTCCTCCATACTGTTCTCATGGTAGTGAACAAGTCTCACGAGATCTGATGGTTTTATAAGGGGAAACCCCTTTCACTTCGCTCTCTCTCTTCTCCTGTCTGCCACCATATGAGATGTGCCTTACACCTTCTGCTGTGATTGTGAGGTTTCCCAGCCATGTGGAGCTGAGTCCATTAAACCAATTTTTCTTTTCAGTCTCAGGTATGTCTTTATCAGCAGCATGAAAATGGGCTAATACAACTCCCTATTCAATAAATGGTGCTGGGCTTACTGGCTAGCTATATGGAGAAGACTGAAACTGGACCAATTCTTTAAACCATATACAAAAATCAACTCCATATGGATTAAAGACCTAAATGTAAAACAAATGTATAAAAACTCTGAAAGATAACATAGCACATACAATGTGGACACAGGAACTGGAAAAGATTTCATGATGAAAACGCCAGAAGCAATTGCAACAAAAGCAAAAATTGACAAATGGGACCTAATAAAGTTAAAGAGATTCTGCACAGCATATGAAACTATCAACAGAGTAAATGGGCAACCTACAGAATGGGGAAAAATATTTGCAAACTATGCATCTGACAATATATCTAATATCCAAAATCTTCAAGGAACTTAAACAAACATACAAACAAAAAGCAAACCACTTCATTAAAAAGACAGCAAAAACATGAACAGACACTTTTCAAAATAAGACCCACATGCGGTCAATAAGCATATGAACAAAAGCCCAATATCACTGATCATTAAAGAAATGCAGATCAAAACTATGATAAGATACTATCTCACGTCAGTCAGAATGGCTCTTACTAAAAGGCAAAATAAAATAAAGTAAAATAACAGATGCTGGTGAGATTGCAGAGAAAAGGAAACATTTACACATTGCTGGTGGGAGTGTAAATTTGTTCAACCATTATGGAAAGCAGAGTGGTGATTCCCTAAAGAACTAAAAGCAGAATTAGCATTCAAACCAGCAATCTCACTACTGGGTATATATCCAAAGGGATATAAACTCTTCTTCCATAAAGACACATGCACACGTATGTTCATTGCAGCATTATTCAAAATAGCAAAGACATGGAATAAACCTAAATGCCCATCAACAGTAGACTGGATAAGGCAAATGTGGCATATATACACCATGGAATACTATGCAGCCATAAAAATAAAGAGATCATGTTCTTTGCAGAAACATGGGTGAAACTGGAAGCCATTATCCTTAGCAAACTAATGCAGGAACAACAAACCAAATCCCACATGTTCTTGCTTATAAGTGGGAGCTAAAGGATGAGAACACATGGAGAGAAAGAGGGGAACAACAGGTACGGGGGCCTACATGAGAGCAGAGGGTGGGAGAAGGGAGAGGTTTAGAAGAAAAAGAAGAAAAGAAAAAAAAAAAACTATTGGATACCATGCTGAGTACTTGCTTGATAAAATAATCTGTACACCAGATCCCTGAGTCATAAGTTTACCTCTGTAAACAATTTGCAAACGTGCCCCTGAACCTAAAATAAAAGTTAAAATATTTTTTTAAAAAATTATCCTTGGCCTAGTGCGATGGCTCATGCTTGTAATCCCAGCACTTTGGGAGACTGAGGCAGGCGGATCATGAGGTCAGGAATTTGAGACCAGCCTGACCGACGTGGTGAAACCCCATCTCTACTAAAAATACAAAAATTAGCTGGGCGTGGTGGCGTGTGCCTGTAATCCCAGCTACTCAGGAGGCTAAGGCCGGAGAATCGCTTGAGCTTAGGAGGTGGAGGTTGCAGGGAGATGAGATGGTGCCACTGCACTCCAGCCTGGGTGACAGAGTGAGACTCCAACTAAAAAAAAAAAAATTTTATATATATATATATTTCCTTCTAGGGGGAATCTACACTGGGAATACCAAAACTCTTCATGTGAAACTCAAGATCTACCTTTGTGTGCAGCCTTATCTATGAACCCAGACTCAGAATATAATAGCCTAAACTCAGGGCGTGAGATAAGCATGCAGTTACAGTTAGCAGAACAAGGAGGATAGCTCCTTATACTGTCAGCCCTGCCCCCTGCTTCCCCAAATCGGCTTCTTTAGTTATTCTATTTCCCTTCTCTTTTCCATAAATCTCACTTCCCATTGGGGACTTTGTTCCATGACATTATTGGTCTTGGACTTGATTGTTCTTTAGATTTGACTTCAGAAAACCCAAGCCAGAGCACCTTTCCTGTACACCCCCACACACACATATGCACACACGCATACACCACCTGAAAAGAGGTAAGAGTGAACAATGTATCTCTCAAGATACCATGGATTGCATCATGAAGCAAACCTGCCACAAACATGAAATGTCTTATCAGTTTTGTGTTTTATCCTAAAATGAATGTATAATTTGCATTCTGATTTCTAGCATATTAATTTTTTTCATTTTCAAGGTAGGTTTAGATTACTCAAAATTCCACTAAGTAACCTAAACAGGTAAGAGCTGAGCCTGATATGCAAAGCATGTCACTTTCAAGGTCTGGACCGAATTGAACTGAACTGATACGTGACAAATGAGATGCAGCAACCATGCAATTGCTGTTGTCTGTCTTGGTATTACAATATTTCAAGAGTCTCAGTTCCCTCATATGTAGATATAAATAGAATCAGCTTTTGATGGTGGTGGTTTAATGTTTTGTGGAGAAAGAGGCTGCTTGTTTATTTGTTTTTAGGTTTTATTTTTAGGTCAGTGTGATCACCTAGGTGAGCAGCCAAAATAACGCCAATGAGGTGGCAACATTTTCACCTTATTTTTGGTGGAAATTTTGATCAGCATATTTTCTTTCTGAGAAATCAAATAGCTTTTATTCATTTTTTAGGTCAAATGGTTTTGATCCACTGGTCAGTTTATTTTACTATTTGGGGAAAATACATGCTGTATTAGTCTCTTCTCACACTGCTATAAAGAACTACCTGAGACTGTGAGACTGGATAATTTATGAAGAAAAGAGGTTTAACCAACTCATAGTTCTACAGGCTTAACAGGTAGCATGAGTGGGAGGCCTTAGGAAACTTACCATCATGGGAGAAGGCAAAGGGGAAGTAAGCACCTTCTTCACATGGAGGCAGGAGGGGGGCGGTGGGGGAAGTACCACATACTTTTAAACCATCAGATCTCGTCAGAGCTCACTCACTATCATGAGAATAGCATGGGGGAAATCTACCCCCATGATCCAATCACCTCCCACCAGGCCTTACCTTCAACACATGGAGATTACAATTCCACATGAAATTTGGGTGGGGACATAGAGCCAAACCATATCACATATCAAATAAATGTATTTTCAGCAAAAAAACTATTTTAAATATGTCTGAAAAGCTAAAAACACCTAAAGAACTGAATAATTGTCCAGGCATGGTGGCTTACGCCTGTAATCCCAGCACTTTGGGAGGCCAAGGCGGGCAGATCACAAGGTCAGGAGATCGAGACCATCCTTGCTAACACGGTGAAACCTCAGCTCTACTAAAAATACAAAAACAAAAATTTAACCAGGTGTGGTGGTGGGTGCCTGTAGTCCCAGCTACTTGGGAGGCTGAGGCAGGAGAATGGCGTGAACCTGGGAGGTGGAGGTTGCAGTGAGCCGAGATTGCGCCATTGCACTCCAGCCTGGGTGACAGAGTGAGACTCTGTCTCAAAAAAACAAAACAAAACAAAAAAAGGAATGGAATAATTAAAATAATCCTAAAGAATTAAAGAAATGTGGGCGACACATGTTTTACCAAATGGAGAATATCAATAAAAAGATGGAAATTATAAAGAAAAAACAAATAGAAACTTTATAGTAGGAAAAAAATCCAAATAAAATAAAAAATTCACTTGAGGGGCTCAACAAGAGATTTGGTCAGAAGAAACCATCGGTGAACTTGAAAACAGGTCAACATAGATTAGTTACCCAGTCTGAGGAATATAAAAAAAGAAATAAAATTGAACAAGTGAAGATAACCAAATTTAAAAATGGATAATTCATTTGAAAAGACAGTTCGCCATAGAAGATATACCAACAGCCAATAAACACCAAAAAATGCTCAACATCATTAATAATTAGGTAAAAACAAATAAAAACTACAAGGAGATGGCACTCGACACCCCCTAGGATGGCAACAGTAAAAAAGATAGTCAATAGCAAATGTGGGTGAGAAGGTGGAGAAATTGAAACCCTAATGCGTTGCTGGTAGAAATATAAATTGTAGAGACACTGTTGAAAACAACTTGGCCATTTCTCAAAAAGTTTAGCATAAAACTATGATAAAACCCAGCAATTCCATTCTTAGATATGTATCTGAGGGAATTGAAAAGATACATTCACACAAAATCTTGTCTATGAATGTTTATGACAACATTATAATAGCGAAGAAGCAGTAGCAACACAAATATCCATTAACTGATGACTGAATAAATAATATGTGATATATCTGTACAATACAACATATTTGGCTTTAAAAATAAATGAAGGGTTGATACATGCTGCAACACGGATGAGCCTTGAAAACATCATGCTAAATGAAAGAAGCCAGATATAAAAAAAAATTGTGTGATTAACATATATTAAGTATCTAAAATAGAAGTATATTAGTAGTTGTATTAGTCAGTTTTTGCATTGCTATACAGAAATACCTGAGACTGGGTAATTTATTTAAAAACACATATACCCTAGAACTTAAAGTATAATTTAAAAAATAAATTTAAGAAATCAGAATAATTCCCACATTCTCTGCAGTTGCCCATAATTTATAAACTATTTTTATTTTTCATTATTTCTTGATTCATTATTTCTTGATTATTTAAATTTTAAAAATTATGGTGAAAGTATTACATGAAAATAATTGCTAAATACTTCTATAAAGCATATATATATATATATATATATATATATATATAATTATTCACTCTTTTCTCTCATTGATTTGTCCCATTTCATTGATTTGTGCCATTTGCTAGAAGAATCACCTTGTTTTTAACTGTTTTTTCTGGTATTTACCTCTCATGTGAAAACAATATTCCTCTTGATAAATCAATTTACTTTCTATAGGATATGTTAGGATTTTTACTCATTTATACCTTATGCTTCATATTCCTTTCCTCACTTCTTCCATATATGATTGATTATGTCTAAACTTTTAGTTACATCTTTTAAAAATAAATAAATAAATAAACAAATAAATAAATAAATAAATAAATAAAAAGTGGTTTAATTGGCTCATGCTTCTGCAGGCTGTACAAGCACAGGGCCAGTATCTGCCTCGTTTCTGAGGAGGCCTCAGGGAGTTTTACTCATGGTGGAAGGTAGGGCCAGAGTAGGCACATCACATGGCAAGAACAGAAGTAACAAGGAGGAGGTGCCACACACTTTTAAACAATCAGATCTCATAAGAACTCATTATCTTGAGGACAGCACCAAGCCATGAGGGATCTGCCCCATAAGCTAATCACCTCCCACCAGGTCTCACCTCCAACATCAGGGATTACATTTCAACATGAGACTTAGAGGGGAAAAATACCTAGACTGTATCAGTGGTTGCCAGGGGACAGGAAAAGGGGTGAATTGACTGCTAGTAACTGTGGAGTTTCTTTGGGAGTAATAGAAATGCCCTGGCATTAGATAGTAGTGGTGTTTGAGCAACATAGTGAATATACTAACAACCACTGATTGGTAATCTTTAATATGTTAATTTTATATTATGTAAATTAAATCTCAACTAAAAAATAACTATGCTTAATATTTTCAAGCCAATACATGAAAAGATGGAGATTTGACTAGAGAATTGGATTCTATTTTAACAAATCAAATAGAAATCCCAGAAATAAAAATGATTACTTAAAAGCAAAGAGGAGGAAGTGTCACACACTTTTAAACAACCAGATCTCATAAGAACTCATTATCTAAGAATTTAATATAGGGTTTAATCAACAGATTAGACAGAGTAGAGGCCAAGGTAGGAGGATCACCTGAACCCAGGAGGTTGAATCTGCAGCAGTGAGCTGTGATTGTGCCACTGTACTCTACCCTGGGTGACAGAAGGAGAACCTGTCTCAAAAAAAAAAAAAAAAAAAAAAAAGGGAGAGGGAGAGGGAGACAAAATTAAAAACAAAGAGAGAGAAGTTGAAAATCATTCAGCTAAAAAAGGAAAAAAGGATACATTATTCAAAAGATCCACAGTAATACCAAGTTTTCAACAAAAAATGATGGAAGTCAGAAGCCGGTGAAAGGACATCTTTGAAGTGTCCAAAGAAAAAAACTGTCAATCTAGAATTCAATACCCAAGGAAAATATCTGTCACAAAAAAAGAAGGTAAAATAAAGATTTTTTTTTAAAAAAAGATAAAGAATATTTTGCTAGAAGAGATGCAATAACAAATACTAATAATCATCATCCTACTAGTAATAATAATAGCAAGTTTCTGCCCTTGAAGTAGAAGGGACATGATCCTAGCTGGAACTACATACAAACAGAAAGAATAAAGAACACTGGTACATATTTGGTTAAATGTACACAAATATTTACCGTTTAAAAAAACAAAACCACAATACGTTCTCATTTAATGTTATTAATAGGTTTTTGAAAATTTTGAATTTAGCAGGTTTTCAAATAATAGTGTTTTATTCAATGTGTCCTTACAATGTTAATGAGGGAAAAAATTGGATCTGTTATACAATGTTTCACTGGAAGTCTCAGTTTCCAAGAACGCGTTGACAATGTTACGTGAAGGCTTATTGTAAGGTATTATGAGGTTTACACTATATAAAGAATGTGTGAAGGTCCATTTAAATATATCTAGACATGAGCATAATCATTAAAAAAATTTATAACTAAAAAACTAATAAGAAGGTGGGAAGAAAATGGAATGATTAGAAAAATGAATCCAAAATAAGTCATGAAAGGAGTACACAGAATAAAAAGAAAACATAAGCTAAGAAAATAAAATGTGGGACAAATTTTTTAAAGACAGATTTAAACCCCAAAATGTCATAATTACATTATATATAAATAGACTAAGCCCAGTGAAAGTTTTTCTCACTTTAAATAAAAAGCTGGAAGTTATTAAGTTTAGTGAGGAAGGCATGTCTAAATCTGAGATAGGCCGAAAGCTAGGTCTCTTGTACCAAGCTGTTAGCCAAGTTATGTAAGACAAGAACGCAAAAATGAGAAGGAAAAGTTCTTGAAGGAAATTAAAATTGCTACATCTGTGAACACATAAATGATAAGAAAATGAGACAACCTTATTTCTGATATGGACAAAGTTTGAATGGTCTGGATAGAAGATCAAACAAGCCACAAGATTCCCTTAAGCTGACATCTAATCCAGATCAAGGCCCTAAGTCTCTTCTATTATATGAAGGCTGAGAGAGGTGAATAAGCCGCAGAGGAAAAATTGGCAGCTAGAAAAAGTTGGTTCACAAGGTTTAAAGAAAGAAGCCATCACCGTAACATAAAAGTGCAAGGTAAAGCAGCAATTGCTGATTATAAGCTGCAGCAAGTTTCCAGAAGATCGAGGTAAGATGTTTGATGAAGATGGCTATACTAAAGAACAGATTTTCAATGTAGATGAAATCGCCTTATGTTGGAGGAAAAATGCCTGATTTTAAAGCTTCAAAGGACAGGTTGACTCTTGTGAGGGGCTAACATGGCTGGTGGCTTTAAGTTGAAGCCAACACTCATCTACCATTCCAAAACTGTTAGGGCTCTAAAGAGTTACACTATACCTACTCTAACTGTGCTCTATAAATGGAACAAGAAAGCTTGGAAGACAGAACATCTCTTTACAGTATGGCTTATTTAATATTTTAAGCCCACTGCTGAGACCTACTGTTCAGAAAAAAAAAGACTCAAAGAACTACTGATCATTTACAATGTACCTGGTCACTCAAGAGCTCTGATGAAAATGTAAAAGGAAATTAATGTGGTTTTCATGCCTGCTAACACAACATCCATTCTGCAGCCCATAGATCAAGGAGTAATTTTGACTTTCAAGTTATATTCTTTAAGAAACACTTTTATAAGGTGATAGCTGCCATAGACAGTGAGTAGATCTGGACAAAGTAAGTTGTAAGCCTTCTAGAAAGAGTTCATTCTAGATGCCATTAAGAACACTTCTGATTCATTGGAGGTCAGAATATCAACACTAACAGGAGTTTGGAAGAAGTTGATTCCAGCCCTGATGGATGACTTTGGGAGGTTCAAGACTTGACTTCAGGAGAGAAAGCAACTGTAGGTGTGCTAGAAATAGCAAGTGAACTAGAGTCAGTAGTGGCTCCTGAAGATGTGACAGAATTGCTGCAATCTCATGATAAAACTTGAAGGGATTGCTTCTCATGGATGAACAAAAAGTATGATTTTCTGAGATGGTGTCTCTTCC
The DNA here is from genome assembly GCF_049350105.2 of Macaca mulatta. Lineage (NCBI taxonomy): Eukaryota > Metazoa > Chordata > Mammalia > Primates > Cercopithecidae > Macaca > Macaca mulatta. The sequence goes on along the minus strand of NC_133409.1, from coordinate 63,678,135 downwards.
TGGCGAAGATTCTGTGAGCATCATTTATATGACAACAAAGGATTTAGAATATCACATAATCTTAGTTAATTAGGCAGAGGCAGCGTTGGAAAAGATTGACTTCAGTTTCAAAAGAAATTCTATTGTGGCATATCAAATTTATATCAAATTCTATTTGATATAAAATGCTATTATATCAAAAAAACCCAGGGCATGCTCCAGGGAAATTATTTATGAAAGGAAGAGTCCAACGGTGTGGCAAACTTCATTGTTGTCTTATTTTAAGAAATTACTGCAGTCACACCCACCTTCAGTAACCAGCACTCAATCAGTCAGCAGCCATCAGCCTTGAGGCAAAACCTTCCTCCTGCAAAAAGATTACTACTCGCTGAAGCCTGAGATGATCATTAGCATTCTTTAGCAATAAAGTACTTTTAAATAAGGTATGCACATTATTTAGACATAATGCTATTGCATACTTAATAGACTACAGCATAGTGCAAACATAACTTTCATACATACTGGGAAAACAAAAAATTGTGTGGCTCACCGTATTGTAATATTTGCCTTTCCATGGCAGTCTGAAACCTAGCTCAGTATCTCTGAGATATTCTTTTAATGTGTAAGCTGCTTTCTTTTTATATCCTGTATTCAGTTTTCTGATGTACCAGGCTTTGGATCTTTTGTTGGTATTCCTCCATTCAGGATGCAATCCTTTCCTCTTGATGGTAACTCTTGATATTATAATAACTGTATTTCTCTGCTATTAGGACTCTAGTGTATTCTGTTCTCCTTTGCAAAATCTTTGATCCTTGACCCTGGCCTGTAAAACAGCAATGTTGACTTACATGTGAATTAAAAATTTCAATTATTTTCTATCTCTCTGCTATTGTCATAGGCTATTGGTGATTTTATTTGTTCTTGTTGACGTACATGTTTTCTGGGGGAGTGTATGTGGAAGAATTTGAAATTAAGTGGTCACAATCAGCCCATGGGAAACCAGAAGCTCTATTTTTTTAAGCTTTGATGTTTGAAGTTAAGAAGATTGGCGATATATCTGGAAAATCTTCAGATTGTATAATTAATAGTTTAGCATTCATGTTTTATATTATAATTTTATATCTTTGTGAAAAAATTATTTCCGAGGCTGAAACTATGAATATTTTTTCAGCAATCCTTTGCACCTAGATTTAGTTCTTCAGTATCAATTAATTTGAAAGTAATTTTGGTCTTTCTATTTTTCATATCATCTTTAATTGAAGAACAGCAAATTCACTGTGTGTTAGAACCCTAATCTCAGATTATCAGACAGATAGAATTAAATAAACAAGAAATTGTATTCCACTCCTCTTCTGCTGTATTTTATTGTTAGGTTTTTGCCTTCTATGCTATTAATGGTGTTTTATTTTTATTTATTTATTTTTTTTTGAGATAGAGTCTGGCTCTGTTGCCCAGGCTGGAGTGCAGTGGCGCCATCTCAGCTCACTGCAATCTCCGCCCCCCGGGTTCACACCATTCTCCTGCTTCAGCCTCCTTAGTGGCTGGGACAACAGGCGCCCGCCACCAAGCCCGGCTAATTTTTTGTATTTTTAGTAGAGACAGGGTTTCACCCTGTTAGCCAGGATGGTCTCAATCTCCTGACCTCGTGATCCGCCCGCCTTGGCCTCTCGAAGTGCTGGGATTACAGGCGTGAGCCACTGCTCTGGGCCAATGATCTGCTTTTAACTCCTGTTTCCACATGAAAGATGTTGATACAAATGCCATTTCTCATTTTGGGGATTATTTCTTTCTTTTGTTTTCCTTCAAACATCTTTTATTTTTTCTTTTTATTTATTTATTTTTGAGAGAGAGCTTCACCCTTGTTGCCCAGGCTGGAGTGCAATGGCGCGATCTCAGCTCACCACAACCTCCGCCTCCCGGATGTTATTCTCCTGACTCAGCCTCCCTAGTAGCTGGGATTACAGGTGCCCACAACCATGCTGGGCTCATTTTTGTATTTTTAGTAGAGACGGGGTTTCACCAGGTTGGCCAGGCTGGTCTCGAGCTCCTGACTTCAGGTGATCTGCCCACCTCAGCCTCCCAAAGTGCTGGGATTGTAGGCGTGAGCCACTGCGCCCAGCCTCCTTCAAATATCTTTTTAACCTATGTAGAAGAATTGTACTAGTCACAAAGATAACTTTTTAGGGGAATTTGATTTTCATCTGAGCCATTAAAATATCACAATCCGATATGCTTTCTACTTACAAAAACAAATCTCTCAATTAACTATTTTGTAAGAAAATGTTAAAAAATTCTCTTAATTCAAAAAAAGTCATCAACAATTTCTATAAGAGATCCTTATGTTTTCACAATAATGAACATGTATTTCTTGTTACATTTTAAAAAATTAAATTTGCATTATTTTGGCGATCTTAAAGATGATTACAAAGAATGAATAACTCTAGGTTCTAGAAGTTTTTAAAATAAAATGCTATAACCAGGATTTTGACATGATTGACAATTTTATATTTTCTAAGGTTTATCATGATGAAATTAAAGTTTTTTATTATTTAAGAACATTGTAATATTCTTTATCACTGGAGAAATATAGATTAATCACCTGCTATATACACCAGGTCTTGTTTTAGATGCAGAAGATGTGGAAACAAATAATAAAGAGAAGAATCTTGCTCTTAAGAAGAAAACAGGGATTAGATAAGCAAATAAATGAGTTAATTGATAGGTAAAATATAGTTGATTTTTGTTTAAGAACTAAAATAAGGTATAATACGAAAACATTACTGGGTTTGATTGGATGGTTAAGGTGAACAATATTCTAGGAAATGGAAACAGAAAGATGGTTAGTATTGCCAGAAGAAAGCTGGGGATGAAGAGAGTATTTTGTTTTCTTTTTAAATTTGATCATCAAATTAGATTAAATTAATATTCATGTCAACAATATTTGAGAATAATTTAAGAATCTAGTGATTATATAAAAATACTTCATTGACTGAATCATTTGTCTTTGGAAAGCTCAGTTGGCTCTTTTGGTTATGAGCTCTCTTGTACCGAATGCCAATGGCAATGTGGTTTTAAAGAAACGGTGCTCTCTTTGAAAGAAATACTTCCCTAAGGATAGCTTTTCAGCACTAGCAGCTGGGTAGCTCTCTGGGTTAATGATAAGTGCTGAAGCAAGAAAATACAGTGTCTGCCTCTGCAGGCTTCCAAATGGTCCTTGAGGCTCTTACTGTGCAATGAAGAAGATAAAGTGTATGTTGCCTGTCGATGTTAAGGTCTTCTGCAGTATCTTTTCTACCTCACCATGTTTACAAAACAACATGTAAAACCATCTGCCATAGCAAAGAAAGTAAAACACTTTTCCTCAAATAAATTGCACATAAACATAATAAGATGTATGTGTGTGTATGTATGCATTATAAACTCCGTTTCTAAATGAAGGAAAAGGATATAATTTAATGTGATATGGATAATTGTATCCTTTTCTAAAAATTATGATGATGGTTCTCCTACAATGAGGAGTAGCTAGTGCTTATTGAATCAGAGAGAGCTCCATCTGGATGTTCAATGCTGTTCAAAACAATAGATTAACCGCTTGTTGGGAAGGAGTGGTTCGGCTATGCAAAGAAGGTAGGTGTAGATAAAAAGTACTCAGTGCAGTGAGAGAGGCAAATAAAAGTTAAATGTCAGAGCATATGAAGGTAGAGAAAGATTCAAAAATCACAAAAATATAACTGGAAAACTAAGGAACAGTGATATAAAATTTAAAAAGATACAGATAATAAATACAAATAATTTATTTAAGATATTAATGAAAATACAAAATTATGTGTATTATGATTTTGAGGGCTGACCACTCAAATAATAAGATAGGAAGCATAACTTTTGAAACTCTAAAGTAAATAGAATTGAACAGCAACAACAACAGCCAAAAAAAAAGAAAAAAATCAACACAAAAAGGAAAAAAGAAAACCAATAAACAGAAAATATAAAATAAAATAGCACAAATAATTATAAATATCCACTATTAAATAATAATAATGGGATAAATTTTCCTGTTTGAAGACACTCAGTTTGGGTAAACTAAATATTGATGTACTTCCCGGCTTAAGGAGACACACTTAAAGCAAAATGTGATTTAAAATTGAGTATAAAATATTGAAAAAGAAATTTCAGGCAAATACTAACAATAAGAAAGTGGGTATGAATATTTAATAAAATCAGTATTCAAATAAAAAGCTTTGAATAGAAGAGAACAAAGAGACATGTTATATATTGAAAAAGTGTAGTCTGATGAGAAGACAGTAGTAAGGGCTATCATTATTTTTTTCTTGTGCTAATTGAATTATCTCCCAACTAGACTGTCTTCTTTCACCCTTGACCCTGTATATCCTATTTTGAAAAGCAAAATCAGATTTTAAAACACCACTTCTTTATTTACTCTTCTATTGGCTTTCAGATTCATTCAGTGTGAACTTTCAAGTTTCTAGGAGATGCACCCTGACTCCTCCACCCCCATTACCTCTCTGATAATCTTATCTCTTACTGCATCCCTCAGGCTCACTCTGCTCCAGCCCAGTGACCTCCTTGCAGTTTCTTAGACATGCCACTCTCACCCTTTCACCTATATCCGTTGCATCGGCCATTTCCTCTGTTACACTCTGCCGCGAAATCCACAGGACTAACTCCTTTACATCTTTCGGAATTTACCCTGTTTAAAACGGCTATCTTCCCTCCCCACAAACTCCACATGACCAATTCCACCTACCATATCTCTTAGTCATTAGTTTTGTAAAAACAACATTATGTTAGCTATAGGAGAGCAAACTAGGGGTGTGGACTTGATATTGACTGTCTAAGGTTGTCAGAATGAGCACAGGATGGAATTTGTTGAAAGATGCTGTGTCAGGAATACTTCTGTGCTCTGTCCATTTAAATTTCTTTGGACTCCACAAAGTCAAAATTGCCACCAAATATAAAGAGAAATGTTGTTTCTCCTTTCAAATCTTGTTATTATTCAGAATGAACTACGTATCTATGCACTTAAACTAAAAAGAAGAGAAATAATTCTCTTTCATCAGTAAGGTCATCATTTGAGTTGCATTTTGAAGATGATTCAGGAACTTTTTGAAGATATAAACAGATATTGAATAAAATACAGTCTCTTTGAAGTCAATTAAGAATGTAGATGAAAGCAAGGAAATACAAATGTACATTAAAAATTGAAAAGCCACATGTAAAATATTTTAATTTTTTTAAAAATCAAATTTCATTTCAGTTCTTTGCCTCTCTGAGTTTTACAGTTTTATGCTTAAGAAACTCCAGTGTAAAAGAACTTGATGTTCAAACTTTTATATAGTGTAATTGCAAAGAAAACAAGAAAAATCTCTATATACAGATATGTATATTTCCCTTCCTCATGATTACAAGGATGCATAGTTTTATATGTTTTGACCTTATTTTTCTTCTATATTTTCAACCCTTTAGTATCCCATCTCTGGAAGTAAAAATCCATTCAGATGTTTGGAATAATATATGCTACACTGTTAATTAAAAAAAATCATTGTGGAATAATATGTGCTACAATATTGATTGTGGAAATTATTTTGATATAAATCTGGTTTTGATTGTACTGCCAAAGGAGAAAGCTTTTCAGGAGCCCACTGGAATAAATAAATTCAAGGCCTGACTCATAGGATGAGGTATACATGCAAAGGGAGCAATGTGAAGACTGCCATGATTCTAATGGAAAGGACAGCGTGTAATAAGGAGGAAAAAGTGATGGGTCCCTATCCTGGCCTGCTGTGAACATCAGTCAGTAGTGAATTGGCTCTTTTCTGAGACTGAAGATTGCTGCTTGATGCCTAGAATATCAACCAGAGAAGAGTTCAATGGAAACTCCTTGGAAATAGCTTATAGCACTTAAATGTGGCTATATTTTTACAAAGTTTATTCGTAATATTAAAAATTGTATAATTTAAAGATTTTAATTCCTACAGAGGCTTTTTAAGTAGATAATTTAAAATACCTAACAACGGATTTTGATTGAGTAGCAAGCAATGATCTTCATGAAACTCATGCGATTGATCACATTTGAGACTTGGTAGAGAAAGTATCTAATAATAAGATCTTTCAGCTGGGCAGAAATAAGACAACGTGAAGCCATCACACAGTGCTAGATTACAGCCAGTGGCTACGAGTCTTCAATAAAAAGCAACTACCTCAGAAGAATCAAACCACTGCCTGAAATCTGGCCTTCACAGTAACGAAAGTGCAAATGACAAATGCAATATTTGATTCATATAGTTTTTCCTTTTTGCCATTCTCAAATATCTGACTATTTTAAAGGAATGGATTGGTTTAGGTACAGAAGCTATCTTTGGCAAGCTATTCCAATAATCTTTAAAATACTCATTTCCACTGGCCTAGAAATATGATTTCCAGAAAATAATATGAAATTCAGAAAATGACTTACAGCTGAGCATGGTGACTCACGCCTGTAATCCCAGCACTTTGGGAGGTGGAGACAGGTGGATCACTTGAGGTCAGGGGTTCAAGACCAGCCTGGCCAATGTGGCAAAACCCTGTCTCTACTAAAAAGTACAAAAATTAAGTGGGTGTGGTGGTGGATGCCTGTAACACTAGGTACTCAGGAGGCTGAGGTGGGAGAATCGCTTGAACCTGGGATGCAGAGTTTGTAGTGAGCTGAGATCACACCAGTGTACTCTAGCCTGGGTGACAGAGCAAGACTATGTCAAAAGAAAGAAAGAAAGAGAGAAAGAGAGAGAAGAAGGAAGGAAGGAAGGAAGGAAGGAAGGAAGGAAGGAAGGAAGGAAGGAAAGAAGGAAGGAAAATGACTTACACAAAAAGCTACTAATTGAAATTTTACATAAGAGAAAACACACACAATCTCAACTGCATATAGGACTCTACTTTATATAGATATGTGGTCTTTTATATATAGTACATAGGTTAGATAAATAAATACATAGACAGACGTAGAGACAGATATGGATCCATGTCTGTATATCTAATATAGTTTAGTCCATTGGAGCTGCTATAACAAAATACCTCACACTGTGTAGCTTTTAAACAACAGAAATGTATTTCTTATAGTTCTAGGGGGTTACTAGGAAATCTGTGATCAAGGTTTCAGCAGATTCAATGTCTGGTGAAGATCCATTTCCTGTTGCAAAGATGATGCCTTTTCTCTCCATCCTCACTTGGTCGAAGGAGCAAGGCAGCTTTCTGGGATCTGTTTTACAAGAAAGTGAATTAATTCCACTCATCATGGCCCCTCTGCCACGATCTAATCACCTCCCAAAGGCCCCACCTCCTAATACCATCCCAATGGGGATTAGATGTCCAAATATGAATGTTGAGAGGACACAAACATTGAAACCATGGTAATCTAGATTTAGATCTATATCTAATAGATCAGATAAAATTATTGACACTTTTACACAGATATACACTGTGAATTATTTCTTCACACAGTAGAATACACTCATTATTTACACTTCTACACTTCTATAAGCTTCGTTACTTATTTCTCTAATAACTTATCTTTATGAAAACGACATTTTGCTAGATATTAGGGAAAAACAAATTTAAAAATTTCCAATTAATGCTATTACTTTCTCTTCCAGCTTAATCTCCTTCAGTTTAAAATAAACTTTCTCAAACATTTAGTCAATTTAACGTCACATCCCTCATCCAGCTGTTTCTGTATTTTTCCTCCTCCTGCCTGAGACAGTATTTCTAATGAAGAGAAAGTTTATTGTTCTGTGGGGTTGATGGAGGGTGCCAGGTTTTGTAGAGCAGCTGATAGCTGGTTGGTATTCACCAAGTGTGGTTGGATTGGTCCTATCTGTGGGCTTCTTGCTGGTGTCTGCCACTGTAGACCATGGCTGGTGTAACCCGTGTTATGTTCACTTAGTTTAGGCAGTGCTCTGGGGAGCACAGCTATTTCACCTTGTTGATGGGCCTCATTGGCTTCGTCTCATATCAGGGACACTCTGGTTTCTGGCAGAGATTCCTACTTAGTCCCCAGCCCAATAACATATTCTACAGTTCTTAGCTGTGGAATTATCCTAAGTAATACTAACCCCTGAATCTTCCTGGAAATTTCCCTGTTTATTCAATTGCCCTCTTAATCTCCACTTGGGAGACTGGAGGAGGAACTACGGAGCTCTTCCTCGCCAAACAGTGAGTAGAAGCTGTGTTGAGATTGCCTCCCAACTCAGTAATCTGACCACTTGCTGTGCTGTCTGTTGCCATCCCACATTGGCAAGGTCACTGGGGGTGGGCAAACTCCACCTGAAGTTCAAAACAGGAAATGGGTAAAAACCCTTCAGCTTATCGTTCTTTACTCCCTGGAACTTTTGTGCATATGGGAAAGTTTGCACCCAAATGTGTGAATACTTGCTTCCCCTACTTCTGACTCTCTTTTCTCTTCCACAACCACTGTGGCCAGGGGGAATAGGCTTCCCCCTTCCATATGACAGGACATATCTTGTGTACCATCTCATAGTTTTTCCATGGTTGATTTTAGTAAACTTGACAGTGAAGGCCACCATATCTGGATAGAAAACCCTTTCCCTCTTGTGAAGATCTGCGTACAACAACTACAGCCATGTTAAGGGAAAAGAAAAATAGACAAAACATAAACTTTGATAATCAAAACTGAGAAATTACTGCCTCCTCTGTAAAACATGCTCTTCCAGAGGGATGAAGCAATACAATTTTTGGAAGAAATTGGGGAAGTTTAAATCAAGGTTGAAAAATTATGATCTATTGAATATTATTAATATGAAAAAGTAGAGAAGAAATTTTAAAGAGAACAAATAAGAAAAAGGAAAGGTGTTGAGGGTCTGCAGGCAGACAGTATGAGAAAAGACCATTTTTAATATATATTTTACTTTTCTAAATCCATCTTTAAGCTTAGTAAAATGAACCCTAATTAAATTAACTATCATTTATTATATTGACAATATATGACAAATATGTGTTCTTATGAAACATAACCAAGGCTAAATATTTTAGGGTAAAAGTGAGTGAGTCATGGCTTAGAAAAAAAATCTTTAGTGATTAAATATTAAAAACAACAGGACCCTTATTGATGGATACTACCTTGTTGATTAATTGTGGCTTCATAATTTCAGTTTAGGAGGAATTTAGGGAAAACAATTCCTTGTTGAAAGAAGTAAGGGAATAGTAGGATAACAATAACAAAATTCTGTTTTATTGTACTGTCAATAAAACTGAGAAAAAATCAATTTCACGTATAAAAAATGGTGATAATAAAATTGGGGTAGTAGCTGAAAACCTTTTGAACCCTGCCTAAGTGTCATCAATTTTTCTGATGGTCAATGAGGTCAAATTTTTTGGGAAAGGTGAACTGACTTGAGTTTAATTTACATGGATTAGAGTGCAGTTTCAATAACATTTCTGGTTTCCAGTGACACAAAGATAACTGATATTTCAGATTTTTTTTTTTTTTACAAAAGATGATATGAATTATATGACATATCTGTAAGGGAAAATTATTTGATAAAGAAAATAATAAGAAAATAAAAAATAGTGCATCCTAATTATGAAAAGTACAAAACTGGGACTTTCACATTATATATCAAATTATCTAATTATATGTGTATATACACACATAAATATATATATGTATATATACAACATAATTATACAAATCTCTAATTATATGTAGTTATATTTATATATAATAGATACAAATATATAGATTTGTATAATGATATCTAATTATAGATTTGTATAATTATATATTTATGTAAAATTTTATAATATAAATATATTTTATATTAAATATATAGAGATTTGTATAACTATATTATATATTTATGTGTATATACATATATTGTCTCTTTATATGTATATATACACTCATATATTCTATTTAAGCTAATATTTTTAACAGTTGAATTCAAATCTACACTTTTGTGGATTTAAAAAATCTTTCCAAATCTATCAGTTCACCTTATATACTTTGAAGATATGATTATATGGCTTTTTAAAAATCATAGTTCAGTATCTTTACTTGTCTGTTTTTGTAATTTTTTCCTTAAATTACATTTTAGCTGATTTTAATGTTATTTGGTTTACTGTTTTTCAGCCGTAGTTTGTCCAGTTATCTTGTTGAAAGCCTGTTTTTTAACTTTAGACATATGTCTTATAGATAGTTCATACCTCTTTTGTTGTAAATCCAAATCTCTTATTATCTTTCTTTAAAACCTAGTCTGTTTATATTTATTGTTATAACTGGTGTATTTGAACCTATTTCTACCATCTTATTTAAGTTTTCTGTTTCCTTTTTTTCTCCTGCTTTTTTTTTAACCTCTTATTGAACTGTGAACTTTTTTTTAAACAACTTTTCTTTAGTGGTAGACCTTAAAATTTTTATAAACATATTTGTAGTTTTCCCCACAGATACTCACAGAAATTAAAATTATTCTGTAATGCTATTTTCACCTTTAAAAAGGTATACAAATACATAAACATAATGTTCCTTTACGAAGATATACAAATGCTTAAACATAATGGTAAGAAACTCCCTTCATTACTTCCAAAATAACTATGCAACACCATGATAAAAGAGTCTGTTATTCAAAGGTAGCCAGAAAGCAAGATTGAAAATTCAAGTACTCCTCGCATGAAACTATGTAATATGATCTTCTCACAAAGTATCATTCTTCTTGTTTAGTCCTTCACTGTCTATTTACAGCATGTTATACACTGTATTTTGTCACCTGTTGGTGAAATAGTTAAAAAAAAAAAAAAAAAAAAAGCAGTGTTACCACTATGTAGTCAGTCAGTGTTACCAAAGCATCAATTCTCAAAGAATTTGCTTAGGTCAGTTCTATGGCTTGAATGTATCCCTAAAAGTTCATGTGTTGGAAACTTAATTTCCAGTGCAACAGTGCTGAGAAGTGGGATCTTTAAGAGGTAAATATGTTGGAAGGGCTCTGCCCTCATAAATCGATTAATGCCATTTAGTGCCATTATTGTAGAAATGAGTTGGTTATCTTGGGAGTGCATTTCTAATAAAAGGATCTCTCTCTCTCTCTCTTTCTCTCTCTTCTCTTGTAGGCATGCTGTCTTATCCTTTTACCTTCAGCCATAGACACAGTAAGAAGGCTCTCTCTAGAACTGTAAAAAATAAATCTCTGTATTTTATAAAGTAACCAGTCTCAGGTATTCTGTTATGGCAGCACAAAATGAACTAAGGCAGTAAGAGTTAGACACTTAAATAGTATAATTAGTACCATAAATTATATACTCCATTGTTCTCCTGCCAATATAATTATTGTTGAAATAATTAGAATTTTTGTAAGTGGATGTTCATTGTCAGGGCAAGAAACTAGTTAGATTTGTGATTAGCTTTCAAATTTTAATGACCTCATTTATTTGAACAAATGTTTTTTATCTATTATAAAAAGAACTTATAAAAGGTATACAAAAAGCAATGAAGAGGATGAAGTTACATCCACAATTATATGCATACATAAACTACTGAAATTATTGATGCAGCCAGCATAAGACATAATTTTAAAAGTGCTAGTAGTACCATACGGTGAACAATTTGCAGAAATTGTAGAACACCATAAGCATATGGATATATTCCATATGATCTGAAGAAACTTCAGGGGCAAAGAGTATCATATCAAAGAATATGCTCATTTAAGTGGCAAAATAGGTAAATATTAAATATTATTGGCTTGAATACCATGGTGTTGGTGGTGATTTACATGTGTATGAATGTGTGTAAGAGAAAGAGAACACAAAAAATGAGATGATTTAATTAAAATCAAGCATATTCATTATAAATATTTAATTTGGCTCTCAGAAGATGATCCTGTCAAAGCTGACTGGCAGAGACCATGGTTTTGATTTCAATATTCTTAACATTTTCCAGTAAAAGAAGCCAGCAATGCATAACCTTAATTACAACCCTTAATAAAATATATTTTAAACTTTGATTTCAATTTTTATTTAAAATATTGACTATTCAATGTTTACTTTGTTTCATTTTAGCTCACTAATATATATTTGATTTATTTAAACTATTTTTGTTTTTGTATCACTCATTTGTAATAGTTATTTCATTAATTAATAAATTATTCAGAATATTTTTTACCAAGTTCTTTCAGATTCGTAGTTTTCTGTCAAACTCAAAATTTTTTCCATTAGACACTGAATGTTGATAATTTTAGTTTTTAGTGCAATGAAAATTTCTAAACACATGATGTGTCAAAGATAGACAAGTTTTTTCTTTTCCAAATGTAGTGGTCTTTCACAAAATTGAAGGCCCTTGTGCTAGAGAATAAAAATATGAGGAGTCTCATGATTTCTAACCAACACATTTGCTACAAGTGTGATCATTATATTTAAGGCAATTCACATCAAAATCTTTTACAACCATTCTTCCAATTTTTGAGATTTGATTTCTGTTTCTATTCTTAGGTTTCCATCTGCCTGTGCTTTAAATACTTTTTCATAACCTGTCTGATATAGTTGTATTTTTGAAAAAGTTCTCATCAACTCAAAGGATATTAGACCTGGAAGGACTTTTGGAAATACTGTAGCCCAGTAGAAAATTTTTCCATCCAGCACATCCGAGGGCTATAACATGCTTCTGTTAGCAACTGTGGCTCACTGTACTGTACTGTACTGTTCAACGGTGAGGCCATGCACTGCTGGGGAAAGGAGCAGGGAGGGGAATTGAACAGAATTTGCATTGGCAGTGGGTGTGTATAGTTTTAAAAAGCCACCCAAGAGATTTGGATGTGCCTCTTCCTGTTGAGAATCCTCATTCTGCAGGTAAAGTCATGTGGGAACAAAATAATTGTAGCTGTCTTTAGTGGAACTGGAAATAGAATCAAAGGCCTCTGACTCACAGTCAAATGCCTTTTCTTCAGCACCATATTCAAGTTCTATAACATTTAGACTTCTTTGATCTTCCAAGGAATATAAACATACTTTGGTTAACTTAATTTAAAAAGACATTTTTAACTACATAGCATAGTTCATGGAATTGAGGGGAAAAGTGGAAGAGCCAGGTTTCAGAGCAGCTCTGGGCACTCACCTTCAGGAATGAAGAGACATTCATTCACTGCCAGTCTGAATCAGAGCAACAGTCCGTATATCATTCTGCTTAAAAATCAAATTCAGTCAAGCGGGGTCATGTGCCCATCCTTTGGCCGGAGTGGGATGGAGTAGTCTGATCAGAAGTCCCATCAAGACTGAGGAAGAATTTGTTTCTCAAAGAATGATTAGGGTGTTGTTACCCAAGGAAGGAAGAACTGGTAGCTGACAGCCACAGCAATACATGTCTGCTAAAGCTCCCTTCCTGAGAGAAGTCTCATTCCAATAGAGTCTTCAAAGCTTCCTCTGTGACAAACAGCCCTGGCATCTTTTCTGGATGGCTGGGCAGTGGTCACAGCAGAGATTCTGTTATCCAGCGCTTGTCACTCTCCCACTTGAGGCATCCTTTCCCCTCACCTGCACACGGCAGTTGGGATGAAGCACACAGTGGGGGAGATATTCCTGGAAAGAAGCTTTGCAGAAAGGAATAAGGTAAGAATGAACAAAAACTGAACAGGATACACTTAGCATTGAGTGGAAGAATTTGTGGGAATTTGTATCCGTTTGTCTCTGCTCTCCCAGAGCATTTCCTGAGGAGCAGGTATAGAATGTGGGAGCTCATGTGCAGCAGATTAGTGGTGAAGCAAAGGCTTCTGAGGAGCATATCACATACAGATGGAGAACAGAAATGTGCAATGGCCAGTCCAAGTGACTAAAGACTTTTCTCCTGGCTCTGCTCTTCTTATGAGTCTAAATGAAGCCACCAGAGACTGGAATTTTTGGTGGAGAATCAAGTGGGAGCAGTGAATTCTCAGGGCAGGGGATGGGCAGTTGTGGTGAGATGCTAGTTTCCATCTTGGTAATGGGGTCCAGGTGGAAGGGAGCACCTGAAGGAGTTGAAGGAGTGGGGCTCAGCTGCGGGAAGCTGTTGTATGTAAGAACCACTCTCAGGATGTGTGGAAATACAGCCATCCGCAACCTACAAGGTTGTGACCATTGGGAGGACTTTCTGCATTCAGGATTCAGCTGTGGAGTCTGGGGGCAGCCACCGCAACTGTGTGGCTGAGGTGAGATGGATTGAAAATTAGTAGCATATGAGCAAAGTCTATATTCAGAAAAAAGTCACCCCCTCATTTTTAAGAAAATACCAGAAAAATATGAATGTAAAATGGAGTGATGAGATTGATAAGTCATTGCCTTGAGTTATACCTAGAGTCAAATTATATTGGAGCTTCAGCTAGAAATTCCATCTTAAAGTTCTCTTCTGGGAGGGTTATTTTTCCTGCGTGCATGTATTAATGCACCATGCTATGAAAACACACTTACTGAAGAGAATTTTAGCCCCTGAGCCTGACGAACTCAATATGTTATTTTTTAAAAGCTATAATATGGAAGAAAAGTGACAAACCAACTACCTGGGATGCTAATGGGTCAAGGCATTTATGAGACGGGCAGTTTTGAGAGCTGTATTCTGCAGCACAAAATGCAAAAATGTTTTTCCTACGTGAAGCACAGCAATACAGTTTTACAGACTTCTGTAGGATTTGGTACTACTGAAAACCCGTAGAGCCACACAGGCTAGGAAAGCTAAGTAGGAGCCAGCTAAGGAGAAAGCCAAATTAAAATAAATGAAGAGCAACTAAAACTTCTGAGGAATCTTATCTAAGCGCTGAGCTGCACACCCACCATAACGAGCTTCCTGAGCTTCCCTGGAAACACCAACAAGGTCTCAACATCACCTCAGCCAAGGCTGGGTCTGCTTAGCTATGAGGGAGATTTCAGCCATTAGGGGAAGAGATTCAATTCCTCAACAGAGGAAAATTTTCTGTCCCCTAAACATCCTGTAGAAACTCTTTTTACAGTTTTTAAAATTATTTTACCTTTCTCTTCACAAGATATATTTACTCTGGGACTCTCAGTAAAAAAATAAAAAATAAAAAATAAGAAATCAATGTACATTTCCTACGACCACCTAAACATGAATCACCCTCAAAATGTTGTCAGTTTGTCTATTGTGTAACAAATCATCTATATTTTAATAACATAAAAATAAAAGTATATCATGTAATGCTTTAAACTTATAAGTAAAAGCAGTCAAAACAGTTTTCTCTCAGGAAATACGGGACAACTTATTCTGAAATATAAATACCCTTATCTAGGCTAAAAGCTGCCATGTGCAAACTGTTCCTACAGCAGCAACATTCAACTCTCTGTGCTCCATCTCCCTATGTTATCCTTATACTTCAGGCTTTCTGCCATTCCTCTATTTCTCTGCTTGGTTTTTAATTCTTGCAAGTCATTGACAACCGTGTTGCTCAATATATCCTACTTATGGGTAATAGAAAGAATTTGTGAAAACTAGAGCTAGAGTTATGTATATCCATATAAAATCCTATACAAATAAAAGCCATAATTATAGTGGTCAAATTTTCATAAGAAAAGCATTGAGAAAATTCCAAGTTTTGAGACTGGGCATCAACTAACATAGTTGCGTGTTTAATATAATCACAAACGTTAGAAAATTTTTGTGCTAATGACAATCCGCATTTAAAAAAAAAAAAAAAAAAAAAAAAAGCCTGCCTGTTTTGAAAAAGATGCACAGCCTTCACTGGGAATATTGTATTCTAAAGTCATGCTTCTATTTAGAAAGAAAATAACAACTCATTTAGGAGCTCTAAGCTGGGAGTTTTATATTTCTCTTTTTGCCGATAATTGTACCCATGACTTCCATCCCTAAGTGGGCAGGATCAAGACAGTGGTTTCATGATTTGCAGCTGGGAGTGGGTGGTGATGCCATTTAGCTGCAGGACCCAGAGCACAGTGCAACCAAAGCCAGTATTCTGGCATAAGTCAGGCTCAAGAAGCATGTGACTGTGTCCAGTCTAAAGAAGACGATGGAGAGCAGGAATGGAAACCAAATCAATGGCTTTGCAACTGGGGTCAGAGAAGCATAAGCAAATGAGCTTAGGAGCCTGGGGAGTTACCTGAGCAACAAAACTCGGGGGATGTAGTTCTCTCTGGAATGTCAGCAACAAAGCTGGTGGGAGGCAGAGGAGCTATTACGGTTTCTGAAGAGTCAGAAACAAAGTAGTCATCACAGGCACATTTTTAGAATAAGATAAGATAATGTTCATGACAGTACTTTGTAAAGCATAACACAAATGGGAGGTGTCATTATTGTTATTAATATAATTACCATCATTACATACCTCTGAACACCTCATAAATCTATGTGATGGAAAAGAATGAAAAGAAATGATAAGAACCTCATTCTTCATGCAACAATTTAGAAGCAAAATATCAGGCACAGATATAACTGGAAGTAAAATAACTTAACTAATATGTGAAAAATCTAAATTCAAACGCTATCCTATGTGCACATTCAGGGGAAAATTATGTTAATAATGGAGGGTTAGAGTATCTGTGGACCTATCAGGTTGAAAATTATCAGAGTAAAACAATCCTTCTCTGAGAAATGTGGAAAGACCTCACAGACCAGGAGAGATTTCAGAATCTCTTTAAATTTTATGAAAGCCAACCGTATGGCTTAGGTGAAAACCATACATTGTCAAGCCACACATTTTAACATATCAAATGTTCTCCATTTCTTTTGATGTGTTCTGTTCTAGCCAATGAAATTAAAATTCTCTGAAGGCAAACCCTAACTTTCCCTGATCTTGCATGCTTCCCAGAATAGTGCTCAATACTCTGTAGGTATTCAGCGAGTACTCGGTGATTATGACTAAAGTGACAGCATGGTCAGAGCATGATCCAGTTTTTACAAAGGAAGTAACCTAGGTGGAGTGCACGGGTAGAGTGAACAAGAAACAGGAGACAAAGTAGGATACATGGGGGAAAAAGTGAGCCAAAGAGGCCTTTGAAGAAAAATGGTTTAAAAAATAACCTTTTTTAGAACTGTAGAAGCCACAGTAGAACTTTCTAGAATAAGACACTAAAGAATAAACAATAGACTGAAATGAGCTATGACAGCAGCTAGTGGATAGACAGAGGGAAGGATAGCATATTTCCAAAGGCAGGAAGTCCAGTGAGGAGAAATTACAGAATGGATTCAGCATTGAGGAGGAAAGTGCTGTTGAGGAGAATTTGCTATCCACATTGGACTTGCAGGTCAGAGGGTAGAGAAGAGACAGAGAGTAAATGGTGATATTAGAGTAACAGGATGTGAACACAGGACCCTCTGCCTTAGTTTTGTCTGAAGACTCAAAGGAGGAGGACAAAAGGTGACAAGCATTCCTCTTAATATTTCAAAGTATAATAGATCCTCTGTGAGAAATTAAAAGGGATACAAAGACGGGGGAAAAATCTAGGTATATTTAGGATTCTGAATTTACAAAGAGCCTAGATTAGTTTTGAAGATAACTTCTTCAGCAGAAGTGAATCAACTTCTATGATAATCTTTGCCACCCCATCCCCAACACAGGGCAGGGGAGATGTGTGGCTGTGCGTATTCCCCACTTAAAGCAGAGACCAACTGGCATCAAGAAAACCAATTGGGAAGGTTAATTTAGAGATTCAGAGTTCATGAGGTAGAGGTACTGGTATCAAATCCACATCTAACAAAGCCAAAAGGCAAAAGGTGGTGGCTGGCCAGCTATCCAGGACAGCAAAAAAGAAAGGGCTGCACTGAGAATGGCTGTACTTGTGCTGAAGGCAGAACTGAATGTGGAAGGAGTTGGTCTGGAGTACTTCCATCCTGCCCAAGAGGAGGATCACCTAGGGTGCAGGGGACTGGAATCCAGCAGCATCAATCTTAGCTAGCACCCACTCCATATTATGGCAGTAAACTTCCATCTCTAAAAAGAAGGGAAAGACAATCTAGAGAAGGAGAGTGGGAAGAGGCCAAGCACAAGAAGGGGAGAAATGGAAGAGACTACCTAAGCAACCCACCACTCCTCTCCCTTTGTCCACTATAGGCTTCTAAGCCAAGGAGGAAAAAAATGTGTAAATGATTCAGTCTACTTGTGGGGAGTTTTTATGTGAAAATAAGCCTATGGCCAATAGATAGAAGTTACAGGGTTAATATGTTGTCTCAATATAAGAAAAGACATTCTTAAAGGAATATCAAAATATGCATTAAATTTCACTGAATTTTATCTCGTGAATAGTTTCTTAGCATCATAGTAAGAACATAACATTTCCAGAATGATTGGACAGTCACCCTGAGTGCTGAAGGGGCTCTAGAGATGGAGATATGGTAGAGATGATTCACCCACGGGCTGAAAAATGGACCACATCTTTGAAGTCTTTCTAATTTGTCTACTGTTAAGATTCTATTAGCACAATTCATAAGACTTTATTCCTGCCTTCTTTCAAGTGCTGTATTTCACTTTACAGGGTATGGTGATAATTTCAAACTACACAATAAAACTTTAAGTGTTCATTATATAAAGTTGTCATAAACCTTTAATGGCCTTTGTGAATGCTTTTGAAAATAATTTGGCTTGCTCTTTGCTCTTAATTGGAAATCATGCTCTGAAATATAACCAGACAACTAAATTTTTACAAAGTTTCTCCGTGACTTTCAAGACATTCTCTGTATTTAACGTCATTTTACTTAAACTGATTCAATGTAGTCACCTTCAAAATGAGAATTGTTTTTCCCTGATTTTGTGCATTATGCTTATACTATTCTTTTTTCACAGTCACTATTGATTTCACCCCCTCCCTTAGTAAAAGAGAAAATTGATGTCATAAAGAGCAAATCCTGGCTTTTGTCCCCATATCTAAACTACCATAGACTCCTTCACATCTTCTGAGCTGGTAGTAAGTGGTGGACTGGAGGTAGGGCTTAAAAAATTACACCAGGGAAACCAACCAGCAGAGGACCCCAGATGCCGTCCCCTCACTCTGTTGTCTTAGCCACTGTATTGGACAAAACCTACCATCTCAGGGCCTCTTGCAAAAAACACATTTTCTGGTTCCGTATGACTGTGACAAGCACAACAGGGTGCTCATTTATTTAGCACAATTCTGACAGAAGTTATACTTTTCTCTCTATTGGTAGGCAATAGAATAGATGAGAAATGAACAGCATCAAAAGCCTCAATCCACTGGGTCAAACCCTTTGTAAATATATTCTCGATTTTGAAAAATGTAAGTCTGCAAATATCCCCATACTTTAGCAGATTATAATCTAATCCTGAGTATATAATTGATTTTGGCCAGAACAATGTTGAGAGCTAAAGGAATTCAGTAAAAGGGAAGAATTAATTCTACAAAATCCATTGATATGACCGGATATGTAATTTATTTTCTCTCTTATTTGTCCCCCATGGAGTATTTACACTTAAATCAGTAAGCTTTTGTAAAGTGCCTATTGACATTTCAGATCTATCTATTAAAGATATTTGTGAGGAATGTGTGTATATTATGTGTACTTTGATATTCATCTATGCAGTTATTTAAAAATATGTTTATTCTATGTATAGTCTAAATGTACATGTACTCCAGCATTGTGAAGGTGAAGAAGATTTTTTTTTTTTTTTTTTTTTAAGACAGAGTCTCTCAGTGTCACCCAGGCTAGAGTGCAATGGTACAATCTCAGCTCACTGCAATCCCTGTCTCCCAGGTTCAAGATATTCTCTTGCCTCAGCCTCCTGAGTAACTGGGATTACAGGTGTCCACCACTACGCCCAGCTAATGCTTTGCATTTTTAGTAGAGATGGTTTCACTATGTTTGCCAGGCTGGTCTCGAACTCCTGACCTTGTGATCCTCTTCCCTCTGCATCCCAAACTGCTGGGATTACAGTAGTGAGCCACCACACCCAGCCAGATGAAATTCTTTATCAGGTCAAGTCTGTACCTGCAAAGGTGTTTTTAGATACACACCTTGCCCTTGTTCTGTATCTACTATTGTAAAAAGGGTCAAGATGCTGATGTCACACAGACATGAATTCAAACCTCAACTTTACTCCATACTAATCAGATGGTTTTAGGGGAGGTTCTTACCCTCTTTGAGTGTTAGTATAAAGTAACATATATAAAATCCTTGGCATACATGGATTGATGATTTTTGTAGCTGGTTAATGGTCCATGTACTTTTGTTTATGTTTGAACATTTTCTAATTTTCTAATAAAATAATTTTAAAATGCCTGGAAAGTGCAGAATTTTACATTTAATTTTTTTTTTTTTTTTTTTTTTTTTTTACCATTCTCAAACCTCATTTTTTCCTTTCTAAACTTAATTGATTTCTTTTCATGAGCTGTTACACTGACCACCTATACCAATATTGTAAAATTGATCATATTTTGCCTAAGTGCATTTGAACTGTTTCAAATAATTATGGCTCAGCTCAATGTATAATTAGATATGTAGCAAATATATCTTGATGATGATTGTTTCCATGCTTAAATCAATCAAATCATTATGCAAGGGAAATGTCATATTTGCACCTTTTATATATTAGTTCAAAAATAAGCTTATTAAGGAATGTATATTGTCATCATAGAAAGAGCTAGTATCTTTTATAATCATGAGACTTGATTACTGATCATAAGTGACTCTGGTCAAGTAGTCCTTTTAACCTCTGTTTTGAAATTGAAAATTTATAGATAGTATCTACTTCTATTATTCTATGGCAGACATTCTCACAGAGGAAAAGGAAATAATCATCAGAGTCCCCCTAGTTCATATAGTAGATGAAAGATTCACATATCCTCCCTCATTAGCTTCCTTTATCTCATATCTCTTGTTTTCTGGGTTCCCGTGTTGCCTGACTATTAAGTTGAAACTGTGATATTGTTAGAGAAAACTGGTCAGGTCATCTGCTGAAGCTATGTGAAATATACTATTCATAACAATAACAAGAATTATTTTTAAAGAGCCAACAGCTTTCTAAGAATTGTAAGTGTGGCTGGGGAGAGTCACAAGTAATAGCAGGGGCTGCAAATGAAAATATAATTTTAACATGTCTTTATAAACTTGGCTGTGACACCTCAGACTCAGCTTGTCTCAGCAAGCATATTGTCGTACTACCAGCTTTGATCCCCCAAAATTATATTCTCTGTTTCTCAGCCATTAGCACCCTCATTCTCCAGGTTACTTGAGTTTGAAGACACAAAGTTAATGTTGACTCTACTCAGGCATTGTCCATAACCAGCCCTTGTTAATTCTTCATTCAAAAGGTCTCCAACATACATACCTATTTCTTTATCATTGACTGCTTCTAGCAATAATTTTACTTAGGTCTTTATCCCTTCAAATTTAAATAACTCCAATGATATCTTTACTTTAATTGTCTTCCAGTATTAATTTCATCGTGTCAGTCACAGTCTTTTCTATTGCCTCAATGGATTAAACTCCAACTCCCAATAGGGCTCCAACTTACCCTCAAACCTCTCACTAGTCTTCTTGAGGATTACTCTTCTCAGTAATTCTCAGACACACTCCACTTGGTCATTCTTTCTTTGTTACATTTTCCAGGAAGGTTCAGGTTTCCCCACATCTTCTTCCATCCCCACATTTACAAATCTTACCACTCTTCAAATATAGTGCCACTTCAGCCTCTAGGTCTTTTCTACAATTTCAAGCAACATTGACTTTGCTCTTGCAACACCGTCTCTCATTAACCCTCATTTGGCTATCTGATTGTATTATTGTCTTATTTCCGAGGTGTATGTGGTAGTGAGCATCCAAGAAGGCTCCCGACATCTATAGCCTTCTTCCATATTGAATCAAGGCTGACCTTTGGGGCCAACGGAGTGTGGCAGAAATGATGATGTGTTTCAAGTCAGATCATTCATAAAATGCATTGCAACTGTCACCTTGCTCTCTTGGGTCACTCACTTAGAAGACATATCATCAGGACACTCAGGCAGCCCTATGGAGAGGTCAATATGGATAGGAACCAATTAGCCAGCATTAACTTGCCAGCCGTGTTAGTAAACCTCAGTGAAGTGGATTCTCTAGTGCTGTTCAAGCCAAGAGGAATAACCACGTGAGATCCCCTGTAAGTAATTATCAGCGTCCCCCTAGCTCATATAGTAGATGAAAGCCTAGCCAATCCATTTCCACACTCCTGATTCACAGAAACTGGGAAAGATAATAAGAAATGAGTATTACTGTTTTAATCCACTAAGCTTTAGGGGTGATGATTTAAATAATTAATAGAAAAAATAGTAGTGTATAATTTGCTCCCCATCTACATTGCAAGCTCCTCAAGCATAGAACACTTCTTTGAAATTTTAAAATCCAGGCAATAATTTATATATTATTAAACATCACAGCATAATTAGATACTGAGTGTGGAATTAGAAAAAGGAAGCAACATTTATTGACTGCCTACTAAGGTGCTTTGTATATACATGAACCTCATATACATAAAAATGGCTACCTATATGTAGAAACAGATAGTCTCTAAAGAATAAAACGTTGTACCCAAACTGCAAAGTAATGAAGTTAATTTTTTTCTTTTTTTTTTTGTCGTCATTTCCCAGACTTGTTTTTTAAGAGAGATGATGTGTGTGAAAGGATTTAATAAACTATAAATTGCTCTACAGACATGTGACATTACAGCTTGCATCAATTTATTTTCCTATCAAGTTCTTTAAAGGATAATTAATACTTCTACTCTGGTCTTTCTTTTGCCTTTCTAAGACTAGAATTAGATATGACACTATGATATAAACGCTTCTGATTTCCTGAAAATCCATTAAAGGGCAAAATAAAGGATGTTTTGTTATTAGTACTTGCTGTGGTCTGAACGCTTGTGTTCCCCAGAGTTATTTTGTTGAAATCTAGACCCCAAGGAAATGGTATTAAAAGGGAGGACATTTGGGAGATGATTGGGTCATGAGGATGGAGTTCTCATGAATGTCATTAGCACCCTTATAAAAGAGGACTCAAGTAGAAAGTGCCATCTAGGAAGCAAAGAGCCCTCACCAGATGCTGAATATTCTGTGCCTTGATCTTGGACTTGCCAGCCTCCAGAATTGTGTGAAATAAATTTCTGCTGTTTATAAATTACCCAAGGCATTTTTATATAGTAACCTGAACTAAGACGGTACCACATTGTCCCATTTGCTGTTGTATGCCCAGGAGACAACAGTCTGTTTAAAACTGTATCAATCAAGTTCTCAGACTTGACTGGGATGAGATAGGATGAGATGGCCCCCTTAAGTGGGTCATTGAGGAGAATTTAACATGGCTAAGGAAAACAAGTGCAGAAAGAGGAGAGAACCATTAATGTAACTCAGAGAGAGTAATGTAACTGTAGTAGAAGCCCTGACAATGTGATCTTTGGTAGAAAACACAACCAACTGGTCTCAACGTAGCATGAAGGGGCCAAAGAAAATCAATTCATGAACTTCATCCTCCTTGTACATCTTTTTCTCCCACCCATGGCCCACACTGGCTGAATGCAAATCAAAGCCAGAGAGAAAGGGTGCTGGGTAGTACAGCTGTTACTGGTCATCCTCCTGGGACACAGAGCAGGATGAAGAAGAGCAGATAATTAACTGAGGGTGGACAATGGAAAATGCCCAACTCAAAATGTAGTGTTATTTGTATAATAGCAAATAACTCCAATGGTGTGTAGTAGGCACAGAAATAAGACATATATTCCAAAGGACAGCAAGACACTGAAGCTCATAACAGGCAGTTTCGAATTTAAGGCAAAAAGGAGAAATAAGAGATTATGTCCTCAATGGCATGAAGATAAGGAAGTTTCATTTTTTTTAATTATGAAAAATTGCTTTAACTTCCAAAGGGAATATTAAATGCATAACTATCTTATGTCAATGCTCTTCAAACTGGTTATATAAAATTTAGCTATTTAGCTATATAAACATGTCCTTACCCAGAGGATATTGAAAAATCATCTTAGAAACAAGCTTCAGTCAAACTGACAGTATCATTTCTGTATCCATTTATAACTTCCTGACGACAATTTTTAAAGAACAATTTAATAGCCTTTGCTTATATCTGATAATGAATAAAAGGTTCATATTCTAATAACCAACAAAACTGTAAAACATCTTTTCCATTTGAATCATAAAATTTATTTAAAGCTATAAAGGGAAATAATTTTTAGACTTATAACTTTGAAAAAGCTACTCAATGGCATTTTAGTTTAGTTCATGAAGTACATTTGGAATTTTAAATTGTGAAAACTCACAATTATAGGAAAGCTGGTAATTTTCTTACATTTTGCATAGGTGTGCAGAACTTGCACTAAATATACATTTATGCTGTAGCCTTTTTTTTTTATTTGCTCTCATTATGTCAATAAGACAAGATAACCCTTTGAAATATTATTAAATTGTATGGCTAATTTTAGAAGCTCTTCTAGAACTAAGTAGGCTCTGACAGGTGTCTCCTAGTTGTAGGTCCAGAGATCATATTATCACAATTACAGGTACTATGTCAAATTTAGTGAAAATGCCTAAGATTGCTCAAATTACAGCCAATGGTTTAAATACCTAGTGCATGTCTTTTGTCTCAATATATCATGGCCATATATGTGGATATGGTTTCATCAGAAAGAGATCTCCAATGTTTCTTATCATCTGTACCAATCACAGTGGCTTTTCTTTTTCAAATTTAGAAAACTTTACTGCCGAAGACAGGGGTGAGTGAAATAAGACCCCGGGTTAGCTGCGGATCGCACAGTTAGCATCTGTACACTTTGCCTTGCCACTAGGCACAATCCTGCATTTCCCACCACTTCCCTAACTCCTTCCCCAAAGAACTTACAGCCTAGTCTCCACTATTTCCTTTGGCAAATGATTGCTTCTTCTAGATGAGTGGTTCTCAAATTTGAGCAGCAGCAGAATCACCTGAAGGACTTATTAAAACATATCTACTCTCAGAGTTTCCAATTCACTAAGTCTGAAATGTGACCTAAGGATTTACATTTCTAATGACTTCCCAGGTGATGTTGATGTTGTTGGTGGGGTCAATACTTTCAGAACCATTGCTCTCGCTTATCCCTAGGAAGTGTTCTAGCCTGAAGGTAACACCAGTCAAAAAATTGCCACATTCATACTTTCAAGACATTTGATTTTCCTGAAAATCCACTGTCTGGGACCAAGTGTCTTTGCTTACACTGCATTCACACCACCTGCCTGGGCTATTGCAGTTTATCTGACAACTTGGTAGCTGCCATTAGAGGAAGAAATTTTAGTCAGATGAAAAGCAACTACAATGTATGTATATACATTCACCAGAGTGCCTTATCAGACATCATTCTTACTAGCACTTTCGCTTGTAATTGTTGCCTCCTTAAGAGTGGAAATTAAATTACAACAGATGATGCAGTTTCAATAGCAGTGCCATTATTCTGAAGCATTGCCATCAGAACTATAGATCTAGCAAAAAATAGTTAATTTTTTATATGTAAAAGGAAAAATGTTATTTGAAGCTTCTTGTATATTATGTTAGATAATTTAGGAACTTACATGATCACTTTGCCATGGCCACCTTCCTGTTGTGGAAGATGAAAATGAGTGATTTTAGTTCATTTTAAAACTAATCAGATTAAAAAGAAATACTTTAGTTATACAAAAAGGAGCAGACTTTGGTGGCAGCAGCCTGTGGCGGCAGCAGCCTTTAACTGTTGAATATTGAATATTATTTCAGAGGTCTGCATTAATAACCTAAACAAATTATTTGTATATTTGCATGGTGTGAAAAAGATATAGACAGAGTTTAAATAATATACTGTGTGTGTATGTGTGTGTGTTTGTGTGTGTGTGTGTTTGTGTGTGTGTGTGTAGGCATCTCCAGAATTAAATAGTTCTAAGAGATTTTCATAAGCAATTAATATTCATGAATGGTCAAATTCAAATGATTTTGATGGAATAATAACTAAGATTGAGATAAAGTTTTAAAGTGGGTATAAACACTTGTACAGCTTATAATAAAATAAGACATTTACTAAAAATGGTGATGTCCTGGAAAACAACTATTCAACGGTTTCCAGAATGACTATTTCTTACCTGAAGATTCTCTAATCTAGTAATTCTCCAATGTGGTTATAGCCCCAAGTTTATAAGTTGACATCAAATTCAACAACTTCTTTGGGAGGCAGCCTAAATAAAGTAATAATCCTGATTCTTGTTTTTTGGAATTAAAAAAGGATTTTGCATATTTCTGCTGCTTTATTTTTTTAAATTTAGAAAAGGAGAGTTGAAAACTTACTTGGAAAGAACAGTCTACATTGTACAGTGCTTTATCAGGGGAACATTACCTATGGCATTTCTGCTTCTGACACGAATTTCATCCTTTTTAAATTTTATATTTAACTCTAGGGTGTCATTCATATACTTACAGTCCCCAAGAGAAAGCCTTGCCTTAGGATAAAAGGACTGTCTGGTAATTACATGATGTAACCAGAAGCCACAGCAGACTCGCAGACATTCAGTTCACGAAAAAGACTAGTTGTCCTCAAAACACAGGCTGTCGAATTGACAATGAGTCACTGTGTGTTTGTCTAGCAACTTGTATATAAAAATTGCATTTCTGGAAGCGGTATATGATGAGCTAACTTGACTGATTAAACATGCAAATTCAAGTCCAACATCTTCTTAGGTGGTACTTTCATGTAAGCCTAGTTTTGCTAACATTGTCAGCAACTTTTCTATTCACAACAGCAGCAGTCCAATTGAAATGGCCATCAGAACAGAGTTGAGCTGCATTAAATGCTTCCCATTAATGTCATATTTAATTTGGAAGTACAGTGTTCAAGATGTTCATTACTGTCCTGTGAAAATCATCATGCAGCTTGTGGAAACCAAGTTTTATAAATTATATTTTCATCTTTTAGGAAAGAAAAAGAACAATTTGCTTGTATTTCAAAACCACACTTCTAGGTTATTTATATTCCTTAAAATCTGCAACATGCAAGTCACTACATTTAAACCAGCTTCCTGCAGCAATCTTTCAAGAAGGTGTGAGGAGAAAAGAAGCAAATTGTGACTGCATGTCTTCCAGTAGGCAAAGGATATAATTAGACTTCAATTATTCTTTTGGATTTTCAAGATTGACAATGTTGTTGAGTCTATTTTCCCACATAATGGAGAATCAGAAAATAGGAAGCTTTGGTGTTAATTTAAAAGAAATCTACTGAAGAGGGCTACCATTGAAACAAACTGCAAAGTAGTCAGGGCAATACTTCAGACTTCCTGCAAGCATCATTTCAGCACGTGACTGAATGAATGGTGAGTTTCCATTTGAATTTTTCAGGCTATATGCCCTTATTCTGACTCTCAAAAAGCAGAAAACATTAGACAGACTCATATACACATTTAAAAAGAACCATTTACATACAAAATAAATATGAGTATATAAAGACCTCTATATCAGTAAGAAAAATATAAAAATAAAAACTTTTAAAATGAACAAAGGGTATGAACAGACAATCCATGGGATAAAAAACTTGGGTGTTTAAAAACATATGAAAATATGTTCAAATGTAAAAGTCATCAGAAAAGTATAAATGAAAATAACAAAATAAAGAGACAATCCACAGAATGGGAGAAACTATTGGCAAACTACCCATCTGACAAGTGATTCATAACCAGGATATATGAGGAGCTCAAGCAATTCTATAGGAAAAAGTTTAATAATCTGATTTAAAAAAAAAAGGGGGCAAAAGATTTGAATAGGCATTTCTCACAAGAAGACATACAAATGGCAAGCAGGAGTGTGAAAACGTGCTCAGCATCACTGGTCATCAGAGAAATGCAAATAAAAACTAAAACGGTCATCTCACCCCAGTTAAGATGTTTTATATCCACAAGACAGGCAATAATGAATGCTGACAAGGATGTGGAGAAAAGGGAACCCTCATACACTGTTAGTGAGAATGTAAATTAGCACAACCACTACAGAATATAGTTTGGAGGTTCCTCAAAAAGCTAAAAATCAAGCTACCACATGATCCAGCAATCCCACTGTTGGGCATATATCCAAAGAAAGGAAATCATTATATTAAAGAGCTAGCTTTACTCCTGTTTGTTGCAACACTGTTTATAATAGCTAAGATTTGGAAGCACCCTAAGTGCCCATCAACAGATGAACAGATAAAGAAAATGTGGTACTCATACACAGTGGAGTACTATTCAGCTGTAAAAAGAATGAGATCCAGTTATTTGCAACAACATGGATGGAACTGAAGATCATTATGTTAAGTGAAATAAGCCTGGGACAGAAAAGCATCACATATTTCACTTATTGTGGTATCTAAAAATCAAAACAATTAAACTCATGGACATAGAGAATAAGAAGGTGGTTACCAAAGGCTTGGAAGGGTAGTGTAGAGCAGGGGTGTCGGGGGTGGTGGTGGGGGGTGTGGGGGGATGGGTAATGGGTACAAAAATAGTTAGAAAGAATGAATAAGACCTACTGTTTGATAGCACAATAGGTTGACTATAGTCAATACTAGGTTAATTGTACATTTGAAAATAACTTAAAGAGTAATTGGATTGTTTGTAACTCAAAGGATAAATGCTTGAAGTGATGAATACCCTATTCCCCACGATGTGATTATTTGATCATATCACGTTACACATCTATATCAAAACATCTCCTCTACCCCATGAATATATACACCTACTATGTACCCACAAAATTTTAAAATATTTAAAAAAAAAAACCAACATACAATTTCTTAATTATCAGGGTGGCAAACATTTAAGTGTAATAGTATCAGGTTTGAGGAAAGTTACAGAAGTGTGAGAATTCTCTACACCACTGGAAATGGAACTTGATGTGACAGCTTAAGACAGTAATTTGGCATTAAAATTGCAAATGCACATATCCTTAGAATAGACGTCTCACTTCTAGGTTATTACATAGAAAGTAACCGAGACATATGTACAGATATAAAGAAGATTTAACTCTTTAAGAAACATTATTTTTTCATTTCATTTTTATATTTTGGCCTAAGTTCAAACTTACTGAGGAGTTTCAAGAATAATACAAAGAATTCACCTAGGTAGATCAAATGTT
Organism: Macaca mulatta; assembly: GCF_049350105.2. Classification (NCBI taxonomy): domain Eukaryota; kingdom Metazoa; phylum Chordata; class Mammalia; order Primates; family Cercopithecidae; genus Macaca; species Macaca mulatta. Next base: position 63,649,076 of record NC_133409.1, on the reverse strand, counting down.
AGCCCATTTACCCGTGTTCTTTTGCTCTTTCTCTGTCTGTACCAAATTATTTTTGTGAACCAATTAAAAATAAGCTGAAAACATGATTTTTCCTTCACCCTTTAGATACATTAGTGAGTTTCCTAAAAACAAGAATATCTTCTTACTTAATCAGACTATAATTATCAAAATCAGGAAATTGATATTGATAGTACATTATTATCTAATCTACTAACCTATGCAAATTTCATCAATTGTCCAATCTTAATCTTTGTAGTACAAGTAGGTGCCATCTCGACACTGCACAGTAATGCCATGCATCTTTATCTCCTTTAATCTGGAAGACTTCTCTGTTTTTCAGGACATTTAACACCTTTGAAGGGTACGAGTCAGTTATTTTGTGCAAATTCCCTTCATTTGAATTTTGCTGAAGTTTCTTCATAATTAGATTCAGCTTATGTGTTTCTAGCAGAAATTCCACAGAAGTCATGCTATGTCCACAGCTCATCTAACAGAAGGCATATGATGTCCATTTGTCTCACTAGAGCATCATTCATTTTGATCACTTGGATAAGATTATATGACCAGCTTTCTCCCATTTACAATTTATGATCTATCTCTTTGGAATTAAGAGGTATTTTGGGGAGTAAGAGTCACTAGCCTGGAGCAAGATGGCCCAATAGGAACAGCTTCAGCCTTCAGCTCCTAGCGGGAGCGACACAGAAGATGGGTGATTTCTGCATTTTCAACTGAGGTACCGGGTTCATCTCACTGGGGAGTGAAGGACAATTGGTGCTGGTCAGCTGGTGCAGCCCGATCAGTGAGAGCTGAAGCAGGGTGAGGCATCACCTCACCTGGGAAGTGCAAGGGGGAAGGGAATCCCTTTTCCTAGCCAAGGGAAACTGAGACACACAACACCTGGAAAATCAGGTAACTCCCACCTTAATACTGCACTTTACCAAGAGTCTTAGCAAACGGCACACCAGGAGATTATATCCCACACCTGGCCCAGAGGGTCCCACGCCCATGGAGCCTCCCTCATTCCTACCACAGCAGTCTGAGATCTAACTGCAAGGCAGGAGCAAGACTGGGGGAGGGGTGTCCACCATTGCTGAGGCTTATGTAGGTAAACAAAGCCACTGGGAAGCTCGAACTGGGTGAAGCCCACTGCAGCTCAAGGAGGCCTGCCTGCCTCTGTAGACTTCACCTCTGGGGACAGGGCATAGCTAAACAAAAAGCAGCAGAAACATAAGCAGAGGTAAATGACTCTGTCTGACAGCTTTGAAGAGAGCAGTGGGTCTCCCAGCATGGAGGTTGAGATCTGAGAATGGACAGACTGAATGCTCAAGTGGGTCTCTGACCCTTGAGTAACCTAACTGGGAGACATCCCCCACTAGGTGCAGACCAACACCTCACACCTCACATGGCTGGGCACACCTCTGAGACGAAGTTTCCAGAGCAAGAATCAGACAGCAACACTCGCTGTTCAGCAATATTCTCTCTTCTGCAGCCTCTGCTACTGATACCCAGGCAAACAAGGTCGGGAGTGGACCTCAAGGAAACTCCAACAGACCTGCAGCTGAGGGTTCTGACTGTTAGAAGGAAAACTAACAAACAGAAAGGACACCAACACCAAAACTCCATCAGTATGTCACCAGCATCAAAGACCAAAGGCAGATAAAACCACAAAGATGGGGAAAAAGCAGGGCAGAAAAGCTGGAAATTCAAAAACTCAGAGCTCATCTCCCCCTCCAAAGGAACACAGCTCATCACCAGAAATGGATCAAAGCTAAATGGAGATTGACTTTGATGAGTTGAGATAAGAAGGCTTCAGTCGATCAAACTTCTCAGAGGTAAAGGAGGAACTATGTACCCAGCACAAAGAAACTAAAAATCTTGAAAAAAGAATGGAAGAATGTATAACTAGAATAACCAATGCAGAGAAGGCATTAAACAAACTGATAGAGATGAAAACCATGACACAAGAATTATGTGACAAACGCACAAGCTTCAGAAAATGACTCGATCAACTGGAAGAAAGAGTATCAATGATTGAAGATCAAATGAATGAAACGAAGTGAGAAGAGAAGTGTGGAGAAAAAAGAGTAAAAGGAAATGAACAAAGTCTTCAAGAAATATGGGATCATGTGAAAAGACCAAATCTATGTCTGATTGGTGTGCCTGAAAGTGAGGGGGAAAATGGAACCAAGTTGGAAAACACTCTGTAGGATATCATCCAGGAAAACTTCCCCAACCTAGTAAGGCAGGCCAATATTCATATTCAGGAAATACAGAGAACGCCACAAAGATACTCCTTGAGAAGAGCAACTCCAAGACACATAATTGTCAGATTCACCAAAGTTGAAACGAAGCAAAAATGTTAAGGGCAGCCAGAGAGAAATGTCGGGTTACCCACAAAGGGAAGCCCATCAGACTAACAGCAGATCTCTCAGCAGAAACTCTCCAAGCCAGAAAAGAGAAGGGGTCAATATTCAACATTCTTAAAGAAAAAAATTTTCAATCCAGAATTTCATATCCAGCCAAACTAAGTTTCATGAGTGAAGGAGAAATAAAATCCTTCACAGACAAGCAAATGTTTAGAAATTTTGTCACTACCAGGCCTGCCCTGCAAGAGATCCTGAAGGAAGCACTAAACATGGAAAGGAACAACCAGTACCAGACATTGCAAAAACATGCCAAAATGTAAAGACCATTGATGCTAGGAAGAAACTGCATCAACTAACGAGCAAAATAAATGGCTAATATCACAATGACAGTATCAAGTTCACACACGACAATATTAACCTTAAATGTAAATGCACTAAATGGTCCAATTAAACCATGGGCAAATAGGATAGAGTCAAAACCTATCTGTTTGCTGTATTCAGGAGTCCCATCTCACATGCAGTTCCATCTCACATCTCACACACATAGGCTCAAAATAAAGGGATCAAGGAAGACCTAACAAGCAAATGGAGAACAACAACAACAAGAAAAACAAAACAAAACAAACAAACAAAAAAAAAAAGCAGGGATTGCAATCCTGGTCTCTGATAAAACAGACTTTAAACCATCAAAGATCAAAAGAGACAAAGAAGGCCATTACGTAATGGTAAAGGGATCAATTAAACAGGAAGAGCTAACTATCCTAAATATATATGCACCCAATACAGGAGCAGCCAGATTCATAAAGCAAGTCTTTAGAGACTTACAAAGAGATTTAGACTCCCATACAATAATATTGGGAGACTTCAACACCCCACTGTCAACATTAGTCAGATCAACAGACAGAAAGTTAACAAGGATATCCAGGAATTGAACTCATCTCTGCAGCAAGCAGACCTAATAGACATCTATAGAACTCTCTACCCCAAATCAACAGAATAGACATTCTTCTCAGCACCACATCACACTTATTCCAAAATTGACCACATAATTGGAAGTAAAACACTCCTCAGCAAGTGTACAAGAACAGAAATTATAACAAACTGTCTCTCAGACCACAGTGCAATCAAACTAGAACTCAGGACTAAGAAACTCAATCAAAACCGCTCAAATACATGGAAACTGAATAACTTGCTCCTGAATGACTACTGGGTACATAATAAAATGAAGGCAGAAATAAAGATGTTCTTTGAAACCAATGAGAACAAAGATACAACATACCAGAATCTCTGGGACACATTTAAAGCAGTGTGTAGAGGGAAATATATAGCACTAAATGCCCACAAGAGAAAGCAGGAAAGATCTAAAATTGACACCCTAGCATCACAATTAAAAGAACTAGAGAAGCAAGAGCAAATGCATTCAAAACCTAGCAGAAGGCAAGAAATAACTAAGACCAGAGCAGAACTGAAGGAGATAGAGACACAAAAAACCCTCCAAAAAATCAATGAATCCAGGAGTTGGTTTTTTGAAAAGATCAACAAAATTGATAGACTGCTAGCAAAACTAATAAAGAAGAAAAGAGAGAAGAATCAAATAAATGCAATAAAAAATGATAAAGGGGATATCACCACCAACCCCACAGAAATGCAAACTACCATCAGAGAATACTATAACCACTTCTATGCAAATAAACTAGAAAACCTAGAAGAAATGGGTAATTTCCTGGACACTTACACTCTCCCAAGATTAAACCAGGAAGAAGCTGAATCCGTGAATAGACCAATAACAGGCTCTGAAATTGAGGCAATAATTAGTAGCCTACCAACCAAAAAAAGTCCAGGACCAGAGGGATTCACAGCTGAATTCTACCAGAGGTACAAGGAGGAGCTGGGACCATTCCTTCTGAAACTATTCCAATCAATAGAAAAAGAGGGAATCCTCCCTAACTCATTTTATGAGGCAAACATCATCCTGATACCAAAGCCTGGCAGAGATACCAAAAAAAGAGAATTTTAGACCAATATCCCGACCGAATATTGATGCAAAAATCCGCAATAAAATACTGGCAAACCGAATCCAGGAGCACATCAAAAAGCTTATCCACCATGATCAAGTGGGTTTCATCCCTGGGATGCAAGGCTGGTTCAACATACTCAAATCAATAAACATAATCCAGCATATAAACAGAACCAAAGACAAAAACCACATGATTATCGCAGTAGATGCAGAAAAGGCCTTTGACAAAATTGAACAGCCCTTCATGCTAAAAACTCTCAATAAATTTGCTATTGATGGAAGTTTCTCAAAATAATAAGAGCTATTTGTGACAAACCCACAGCCAATATCATACTGAATGGACAAAAACTGGAAGCATTCCCTTTGAAAACTGGCACAAGACAGGGATGCCCTCTCTCACCACTCCTATTCAACATAGTGTTGGAAGTTCTGGTTAGGGCAATCAGGTACGAGAAAGAAATAAAGGCTATTCAATTAGGAAAAGAGGAAGTTAAATTGTCCCTGTTTGCAGATGACATGATTGTATATTTGGAAAACCCCATCATCTCAGCCCAAAATCTCCTCAAGCTCATAAGCAACCTCAGCAAAGTCTCAGGATACAAAATTAATGTGAGAAAATCACAAGCATTCTTATACACCAGTAATAGACAAACAGAGAGCCAAATCATGAATGAACTCCCATTCACAATAGCTTCAAAGAGAATAAAATACCTAGGAATCCGAGTTACAAGGGATGTAAAGGACCTCTTCAAGCAGAACTACAAACCACTGCTCAGTGAAATAAAAGAGGACACAAACAAATGAAGAACATACCAAGCTCATGGATAGGAAGAATTAATATTGTGAAAATGGCTATACTGTCCAAGGTAATTTATATATTCATTGCCATCCCCATTAAGCTACCAATGACTTTCTTCACAGAAATGGAAAAAACTGCTTTAAAGTTCATATGGAACCAAAAAAGAGCCCGCATTGCCAAGACAATCCTAAGCCAAAAGAACAAAGCTAGAGGCATCACGCTACCTGACTTCAAACTATACTACAAGGCTACAGCAACCAAAACAGCATGGTACTGGTACCAAAACAGAGATATAGACCAATGGAACAGAACAGAGTCCTCAGAAATAATACCACACATCTACAGCCATCTGATCTTTGACAAACCTGACAAAAACAAGAAATGGGGAAAGGATTCCCTATTTAAGAAATGGTGCTGGGAAAATTGGCTAGCCATAAGTAGAAAGCTGAAACTGGATCCTTTCCTTACTCCTTATAGGAAAATTTATTCAAGATGGATTAGAGACTTAGACCTAAAACCTTAAAAACCCTAGAAGAAAACCTAGGTAATACCAATCAGGACATAGGCATGGGAAGGACTTCGTGTCTAAAACACCAAAAGCAACAGCAACAAAAGCCAAAATTGACAAATGGGATCTAATTAAACTAAATAACTTCTGCACAGCAAAAGAAACTGCCATCAGAGTGAACAGGCAACCCGCAGAATGGAGAAAATTTTTGTAATCTACTCATCTGACAAAGGGTTAATATCCAGAACCTACAAAGAACACAAACAAATTTACAAGAAAAAAACAAACATCCTCATTTAAAACTGGGCAAAGGATATGAACAGACATCTCTCAAAAGAAGACATGCATACAGCCAACAGACACATGAAAAAATGCTCATCATCACTGGCCATCAGAGAAATGCAAATCAAAGCCACAATGAGATACCATCTCATACCAGTTAGAATGGTGATCATTAAAAAGTCAGGAAACAACAGGTGTTGGAGAGGATGTGGAGAAATAGGAACACTTTTACACTGTTGGTGGGATTGTACACTAGTTCAACCATTGTGGAAAAGAGTGTGGCGATTCCTCAAGGATCTAGAACTGGAAATACCATTTGACCCAGCCATCCCATTACTGGGGATATACCCAAAGGATTGTAAATCATGCTGCTATAAAGACATCTTTTCTTTTCTTTTCTTTTCTTTTCTTTTCTTTTCTTTTCTTTTCTTTTCTTTTCTTTTCTTTTCTTTTCTTTTCTTTTTTTCTTTCTTTCTTTCTATCTTTCTTTCTTTCTTTTTCTTTCTATCTTTCTTTCTTTCTCTTTCTTTTTTTTTTTTGGCTCTTGCTCTGTTGCCCAAACTGGAGTGCAATGGCGTAATCATACCTCACTGCAGCCTCAAACTCCTTGGCCCAAGCAGTTCTTCTGCCTCTACTCCTGAGTAACCAGGACTACAGACATGTGCCACCATGCCTGGCTTTTTAAATTTTTTTCACTTTTAGTAGAGACGTGTTCTCGATATTTTTCTGAAGCTGGTAGTGAACTCCTATCCTCAAGTTATCCCCCTGTCTTGACCTCCCAAAGTGCTGAGATTACAGGCCTGAGCCACCAAACTGAGCCAGTAACAATTTCGAAAGGAGAAATTCAATGTTTTCTCAGGGGAGTGAACTGCAAAATCAGTAAAACCAACCGAAGAGCTTTAAGCAGGACACATGAAATGTTTCATGATTTTTGTAAGATGGATTTTAATGATTTCATTAGTCTGCTCAACTAGCCCAGAGGACTGGAATGATAGGCACAGTGAAAGTGCTGTGGGATGAGCCAGGTTTTAAAAACCTGTTTCAGTACTTGACTGGTAAAATGAGCTCACCTACCTGTGATGTTTAAAGGGAATCCCAGGGAGAAATTGTTTTCTCAAGTAGTATTTGGCCACCACCATAGCTATGACTTGTTTGCAAAGGAAAGGCTCAACTCAATAAGAATAAACATCACTATTACAAGAACATATGTATATCCATGGGATGGCAATAACAGAATGATAACAACTTGCCATTATAGTGAAGGGAAGTGAAAGTTAGCTTGGAGGAGAGTTTAGGGGTTTACTGAGGGCAGACATTGCAAAGCTTATGTACCTGAGAAGCAACAGTTGGAGAAAGACTCCAATAGTATTATCTGCTCCATTGAATTATTTGTCTGGATTGCAGTGAGTCAGATTCTGTATGAAGGTTAAAGTCAGTCTTTAAAGAGTGCTGGTACAACTGAATGTCTACTTGGACGTTTCTATTATCTTGTCTGGGGGTTTAAAGAACAATTTTGTTTTATCTCATTCCTCATTTCAGCCTCTGAAACTGTTTTTAGAAATAGTGAGAGTCTGGAAAAGAGATCTTCAGATGGGAAAGGGAATGAGGAAGAGGAAGGAGCCCGGGAAGAAGGAGGGGTAGTGGGTTGAGCAGCCATAATTGGGGAAGGAGTCACCCTGCAGCAGCTGGAGCTGCCACACTTCTTAGGTAATTGTGTAGAGGAGTACGCGTTCGCAAACCAGACGTTCCCGGTAAGTCCTGCTCTTGCAAATGAAACAGGGCGTTTCTTCCCTGCAAACAGGGAGGACAAAGGAGCCAGCTGCAAACAGCAGACCCTGGGGGCTTGTTTATGTGTAAACATCTTGAAAATTCAGAAAGTCAGGGAAAGGTCAGAAAAACAACAATGTGTCTTGTGACTTAGCATCATTCCACAAAAGACTGTATAAAATAAAGCAGAGTGCGCTAATCTGGGTGGCCGCCATGTTTGTCTTGTCTTGTGTTGTCTTGTGTGTTCATTCCTTTGTTTAGGAAACTCGTGGACCCCAACATAATTGTCTTTGCTGTCCTGTGTCTTGTCAGAGAAATTTCTCTGGACTTTGATAATGACTATTTCTTGAGAAGCCTGGGTATCCAAGAGGACCAGAACAAAGTCTTCATTCTTAACAGGCTCTTCAGAAGAGTTGAAGAATCATTTTTGGCTGTAGATCATGCTGAAATCACAGGCAACTCTGAAGGCATGTCTGCTGTCTGTATAAATATTACCCCCTTTATATTTGGCTAGTGGACAGGCTTGAGTGAGGGCATGCAGTTCTACTTGTTGGGCAGATTAGGCACCTGGCAGAGTGCCTGATTTAATGGTTTCTATCAGAGAACTCACCATGTAGCCTGCCCAATAGGAAATAGCAGAATCTCTGATAAAAGACTCATCAGTCTTTTATAACATTCAGATTGAGTAAGGATAAAATTCAGATACCAGATAAAATTCAGATTGAGTAAGGGAGTTTCCTTTAGTCTGTGTGGGGCAAAAGAAGGATGTCTAAAAGCAGTATAGTCATGGAGGATACCTCTTCTGGTAAAGGAAAGAAGGTGCCAGGGTTAAGGAGGTTACAGGGAGCTAAGGCTAGCTTAGGAGAGGAGGAGAAAAGTGTCTTATAGCAGGTCAGAGTGGACTAGTTGAAAGATGCTGAGTGTGGTGCAGGGTGAGAAAGGCCTCAACTGAATGAGGAACATGTATAGTGAGAGGGGCTCTCATTGTTATTTTTTCAGAAGCTTTAAAGCTTTAATGAGGGTGAAAATGGCCATGACTGTCCTAAGATAGGGTAGAGCTACAGAATTGAATTGTTGACTCTAATCTCAATGTGTTGATTGTTACCCCCATAAGGCTGAATTAGGATTCCCACGGTATTTCCTTCTGGTTTTGGGACAAAAAGGGAAAAGGGGAGATCACAACTTGGGTGTCCCAGAGTAGGGGGCAGTGAGGCCAACTGAACTTTTAGGTCCTTGAAACCTCTCTACCTTGTGGGATTCAAATAAGGGGGTCAGAGGGGGAAAACTTTAAGTAAAGCATATAGAGTTTGTGCCATTAGAGAGTGGTTGGAAACCCAAGCTCTGTAGTAAGTCACAGAAACTCTCCATACTGCTTCTTGATAGTGCAGAGAGGCGAGGAAAAATGCCTTAAAGGTGAGAAGGTTGTTGTTTAGCCCTGAAGGGGTTAATAGATATCTGTGAAATTTAATAGTATTCTGACAAATCTGTAGCTTGTCTTTAGAGACCTTGTGTCCCTCAAGGGCCAGCTGGTAGAGCAAGTGAAGAGGTCAGTAAGACAGGCATCTTGTGAGAGACAGCATAAATGTATTGTAACAGGGTAGGATTGTTGGGGAAGCTTATATCCTATAAGTCAACTCATGAGATTTGAGAAACATAAGTGGGAGTTTTCTGTATATTCCCAGAGAATGACTGCATTAGTGAACGATTGGCCCTTTCACATGAAAGCAAAGAAAAATTGACTTTCTGGATTGACAGGGCTGCTGAAAAAGGTATGACAGAGATCAATAGCTGAGAGACACTGAGTGTTAGAAGGTCTGCCAGACAGGTATGTGTGTGGGTCTGCCACAACAGGGTGTCAAGGCATAACAATATTATTAATATCATTAAAGTCCTGAACAAACTTCCATCACTTTCTATGTGGTTTCCAGACAGATGATGCAGGTGTGGTACAAGGGATAATGCAGGGCATTATGAAGCCCTTGGAGAGGAAATCATTAAGGATGGACTCTATTCTGGCCAAAGCTTCAGGATTGAGGGGATATTGTCTTATATTAGGTAGAGGTTTGTTGGGCTCTATCTGTATGGTAATTGGCAGTGCTGAGTGAATCAGATGAACAGCAGTGTTAGATTGGCCCAGAATGTATCAGGCAATTTTTTAAAAGCCTGGTGCTCAATGGCAACTGAGAAACTAATGACTGACATGGGAAAGACATGAGTAAGGTCAGTGGTCAAGATGTCCAAAGGATAGACCTCTAGAATGGTTCCTCCCTCATGAGAAAAATAAATATGAACCTGATGCCTTTAAAGGAACTCTCTATCATATGGAGAAGAGCAGAGGAAACAAGAATGATGATGCCCCGGCTTTGCCTTAAAAATAGTCATAGGTTGGGCAGGGTGTGGTTGTTCATACCTGTAATCCTAGCACTTTGGGAGGCTGAGGCAGGCAGTTCACAAGGTCAGGAGATCAAGACCATCCTGGCTAACAGGATGAAACCCTGTCTCTACTAAAAATACAAAAAATTATCCAGGCATGGTAGCACACTCCTGTAGTCCCAGGTGCTTGGGAGGCTAAGGCAGGAGAATCACTTGAACTGGGGAGGCAGAGGTTGCAGTGAGCCGAGACTATGCCATTGCACTCCAACCTGGATGACAGAGTGAGATTCTGTCTCAAAAAAAAAAAAAAAAAAAGAAAAAGAAAAAAAGAGAAAAAAAAGAGTCATAGGTTGATTAGTGACCCTGACCATTTTTATGGTTTGGTTACTACCATAGCATAAAATGCTGTTATGGGGAACCTAGATTCTAAGGGAACAGTCACTGATCAGCCCCCAACAAAACCCTGGCAGCTCCTGGGGTGGTGGACATACAAATGGTTGGGGTTAAGCACTGAGAGAGTGGACCCAGTATCTATTTGAGTTCAGAATGCTTCATTATTAATTTGAAGATCAAATTCTCCCAACTGATTTACCATTAGGAAGAGAAAAATTCTCTTCCCCTCCTCATAGTACTCCATTCTTGTAATGGGAAAAAAAACTGTTCTGGCATCAGTCTACTTTAGTAGACTTTAGAAAGAATTAGTTTTCTTTATCATGATCAGAGTTTTTCTGTTTTTGTTTTATTTGCTTTGCTTTGTTTTGTTTTTTGCCACCTTGTCTATTTCTCACCATCCCGTTTAAAGTGACAGACTTCCCTGTAAAAATAACAATCTATGAATTTTTATGTCAGGCTCTGCTCTCTTCTGCTCCTTAGGTGGGGCTTGTTGTTTAGTGGATAGCCCCTGATACTGCTTAATGTGTAGGGCCATGAGTTTTGCAGTTTCTTCCTGGCAATGAGTATCTTAACTACCCAAGTATCTTTCTTTTTCTATTGTTTTTGAGAGGTAGTTGAACAACTAAACCAATTCTTGAGGCCTTTTAAAGTCCAGCCAGAATCATGGCTTAAGTGGAGTACTGGTTCATTTGCTTGACCAGAGTACTAAGGGTATCATTGAGACCTGAAAGAAGAAGTGAGTTGGAAAGCTTGGCATTATCATCATTTAAATCTTTGATGTCTGAATTCTCTCTGAAGGTTTTTTTAATTGATTGAAAAAAAGATCAAAGACTGGCTCATCCCTTTTCTGGATATATCGTTGAATAGCCTTCCAATCTATTTGACATGGAAAAATTACTAGGATGGCCTTAATTAATTCTGTAATTACCTCCTGAGCCCTCCTAAAGTCTGCTTCCCACTTAAGTACAAGATCAGCTTCAGGGTGTGCCAACCCCTCTTGGTTCATCTATTCCCTGGCTAAAATAGTCCCCCTAACATCTGGAGAAACTGACAAACACTGAGAAGGCCTGGTTGGTATATATTTATAATGAAGCCAAAATGGTGTTCAAATTCAACTGAGTCTGTTTTAGGGTTAGGGAAGTCCTTGATAATAGGCATAAGATCAGTTTTGGATCAGAGGGAGGAGAATGACTCTACTGCCTGGTGACCCCCTGTAATTTGAGCAACTTGTAAGGGGGCAAGAAGAAGGGTGGGGGGGGATGGAGAAAGGAGGGGTTGGCTTCAGGGAAGAAGAGTAAGGGAAGAAAAAAAGCTCAGAAAGGGTGAAAGATGGCAGAGAAGGATACAGTGTTGTTGGCATTAAAGGTGCAGTAGAAAGAGAATGGGGAGACACAGTGTTTTCCTCTGTCTCAAGGTTGGAATCTAACACAAGGTAGCTCTCAAGTTTTTAAATATACTGGTCAAGTTTCAAATTAGACTCCTGCAGCCTTGAATTTGTCTCCTTTGAGGAGGCCATCAGAGACTCCAGAACATGTTTAGAGTTCTCATAATACCAATTAATTACAAAAGGTCTCACACTGCTATTGAGAGGTCCAAACCCTCTCTGTTCTAGTTGTGCAAATAAACAAACTTGCTTAAGCATGCCAAAAGTTCCCCCATTGTGACCAACAAAGCTTTAAATCCTCCTGGTTAGCTTTAGTCAGGATCTCAAATATTCACAAGAATGTTTTCCTAGTTCTTAAACATGTAAGCCACCAGGGTTTTGATGGTGGCTGACCAGAGGCTATTCCCTTAGAACCCAGGTTCCCCATAACAGCATTTACCAGAGGTGTCCCTTTGAGGACCCACTGAGTTAAGTTGAAATGCCCCCCACAACCTGCTCCCCACCTAAGACCCAGGGCCAAGAGAAATTTCTCTTCCAAGATGCAGATGGAAGGGAGAGGTAGGAAGAAATAAAGATTCAAGATCTTCAGCCTAAAAGTGGGAGATCTTGGGACTTACCTGGCTCTTCCCCAATGGAGCTGGGGAGACAACTGAGCTGTCAGTGGGCTCGTGCTTGCATTATCTTCAATCATGCTGCGGGGAATCTGGAGATCTGTCAGAAAATCTGTAAACTTAGAAAGGTGAACTTTATTTATCAAGCGGGGGTATGGGAACCTCCAGCTGACACTGAAAAGCAGGCACTTCGAGGGAGGAAAATATGAGACAGTAATTTATGCTGAAAGGATTGGCTGAGTATCCACATTTAACAGATTATAGGAGAAGCATGAATATTTACAAAGGGGGGCAGGCACATGTGTATAAGCTAGCATGTATGTCACGTATGTCTCATGTTCACTTTGGGGTGCAGATTTAACATTGAAGTGTATTACAATTAGGCCCTATGCTTAAAAAGGTGAAGTAGAGTACACAAAGGCACTCAGTGCACAGCCTCTGCAAACTGGCACCAATTATTCCATGATCGGTGGTCTCTTAAAAGGAAGGAATATCTGTCAGCTGCTATTTTGTTGAAACTGCAAAAAGGGAAGGGCAGTGTCAGGCTGATGGTTGAAATCAGCAATGGAACATGTCTTTCAAAAAAGCTAAATTCTGTTTGACCCTTAGGAAAGAAAGTTTAACAATGGTTAGCAAGACAGTGGTATAACAGGTGTGTCCAACCTGTTTCATCATGGCTGGGCACTAAGTTTTTAAGGTTTCTCTGGGGTCCTCTTTGATGAGAGAGGATTTATTCAGTCCACTGGGGGACTTAGGATTTTACTTTGATTTCTCAAACTGCCTCTTTTCCATCTCAGGTTGTTTCCAACCCCTCAACCAGCAAGTAGTAAGCCACACATCACTAACTCCTCTGGGCAAAGACAGACAATTTGACCAAGTTCAATTGGGCAACTTGACCAGGTTGAACTAATCTGTTTCCTAGGAATTACATATTGAGATAGAAAACAGGTGAAAAGTTTGCTGCAGGTGTTGGACTAGCGAGAACATTTAAGTTTGAGGCTGGTCAGTCATAATAAATCTTGTACATTGACAAACAAGTAAAGAAACTGGCCTCAGGCAGAAAAAATATGATATAAAAATGCATATGTACATCATTTGCATCAAATATAATGTAAAAATACGAGCAAAGCCAAGAAAGCAATCGAATAAAAGCCAGAAAGTAAGATAGCAAAACACAAATAGAGAATTAGACTGCGCAGAAGTATGAATGAGAGTGAGAGAGAGAAAGAGGCAGAGAGAGAGAGAGAGAGAGAGAGAGAGAGAGAGAGAATGTGCAAGCACAACTTGGATAAATAATGATGGGAAGAGAATGAACCTTTTGTTTACCTGAGAAAAGAAATTGTCCTGCAGAAATACCACCAGACAAGTTTGGCAGAAAATAAGCAGCGTAAGAATTGTAAAGTTTATGCCATGAAGGGTACCTTACATCACTCGGCTGGGCCAGGTGCCCAGATACTTGTTCAAACATTATTCTGGATGTTTCTGTGAAGGTGTTTTTTAAATTTGAATTTAAGGTGAGATTAAAATTTAAATTGGTGAATTTTCAGCAAAGCAGCTTAGTCTCTATTTTGTGGCTGGGCCTCATCCAGTCAGTTGAAGGTTTTAATAGAACAAAGACAGCCCTCCACAAAGAAGGAAGGAATTCTGCCAGCAAACTGCCTTTGGGCTTGAACTGCGGTTCTTCCCTTGGTGTCCGGTGGGCTGTCCTGTCAATAGATTTTGCACTTACCAAGCTTCCACAATAGTGTGAGCCAGTTTCTTCAAATAAATCTCTCTCCTTCTTGCTCTCTGTATCACTCTCTGTTTCTGTTTCACTCCTGTTGGTTCTATCAGGAAAGCCCTGAGTGTACACAAAATAAGAAACACAAGAATTAATCATTTTTAATTCTTATATTTTGTTCCATCATGATAATATTTGCATAGTTGATATTTTCTAATATTCCTATAAGTTCTCTCAACGCCCAATTGATGAAGAAAAATTGTAAATTGGACATCATAGTTGACAATAATTGCTTCTTGGGGAAAAGGGTTCAGGTTGTGACTACACCTCAAGGAAGCAGGAATTACTCTTCGTATACACTGAAAAATGGAGGTAGGAGAACTTCACTTCTAGGAAACTTCACAGAATAAGGTTGAGATATCATTTGTTCCTTTATTCACCAAATATTCATGGAACACCAATTAAGTACTAGACATTGTTCTAGGCACTTGCAGTATGAAAACATGGATTTCTACCTGATTGTCCCCTTGGAGCTTACATTCATGAGGCAAAAGAGAGAGAGTTAACATTAACACGTAAAGTGTATGTATGTTAAAAGGTAACAAATGGGCTGGGCATGGTGGCTTACGCCTGTAATCCCAGCACTTTGGGAGGCCGATGCTGGCAGATCACCTGAGGTCAGGAGTTTGAGACCTGGCTGGCCAACATGGTGAAACCCTGTCTGTACTAAAAATATTTTTAAAAATTAGCTGGACATGGTGGTTGGTGCCTGCAATCCCAGCTATTCAGGAGGCTGAGGCAGGAGAACTGCTTGAAGCCAGGAGATGGAGGTTGCAGTGAGCCGACATAGTGCCACTGCACTCATGACAGAGTAGGACTCCATCTCAAAAAAAAAAAAGAAAAGAAAAGATGATGAATGCTTTGAAAAAAAGCCAAAGGAAGGAGAAGAGGGGGTTGCATTTTTAAATGTAGATGTGAAGGTAGGTCTAATTGAGAAACTAATATTTTTGTAAGAAATTAGTGTAGTGATTCCTCAAGGATCTAGAACTAGAAATACCATTCGACCCAGCAATCTCATTACTGAGTATATACCCAAAGGATTTTAAACCATTTTATTATAAAGACACATGCACGCATATGATTATTGCAGCACTGTTTACAGTAGCAAAGACTTGGAACCAACCCAAATGCCCATCAATGACAGACTGGATAAAGAAAATGTGGCACATATACATCATGGAATACTATGCAACCATAAAAAAGGATGAGTTCATGTCCTTTGTAGGGACATGGATGAAGCTGGAAAGCATCATTCTCAGCAAACTAACACAGGAACAGAAAACCAAGCACCACATGTTCTCACTCATAAGTGGGAGTTGAACAATGAGAACATATGGACACAGGGAAGGAACATCACGCAGGAGAGGGCGGTTCTTAAAGAACTTTGTGGATCTTCACAGGTTGTTTTGAGGGTTTATCTTTTACTAGTAGTGAAATGGAGAATCTTTGAAGGATTTAGACAGTGAAGAGAAATAAAGACAACATTGTATCAAATTGTTGTGGGAAGTCAGGGACCCCGAACGGAGGGACCTGCTGGAGCTCAGGCAGAGGAACATAAATTGTGAAGATTTCGTGGATATTTATCATTTCCCAAAATTAATACCTTTGTAATTTCTTAGGCCTGTCTTTACTGCAATCTCTGAACATAAATTGTGAAGATTTCATGCACATTTATCACTTCCCCAATGAATGCTCTTATAATTTCTTATGCCTGTCTTTACTTTAATCTCTTAATCATGTTTTCTTTGTAAGTTGAAAATGTACATCACCTCAGGACCACTCTTGTACAAATGGATTGTAAAACATGTGTGTTTGAACAATATGAAATCCGTGCACCTGAAAAAGAACAGAATAACAACAATTTTCAGGGAACAAGGGAAGATAACCATAAGGTCTGACTGCCTGCGGGGTCAGGCAGAATAGAGCCATATTTTTCTTCTCGCAGAAAGCCTATAGATGGATGTGCAAGTAGGAGAAATATCGCTGAATTCTTTTCCCAGCAAGTAACAACCTTGGGGAAGGAATGCATTCCTGGGGGTAGGTCTATAGATGGCCGCTCTGGGACTGCCTGTCTTGTGTGGTTGAGATAAGGGCTGAAATATGCCCTGGTCTCCTGCAGTACCCTCAGGCTTCCTAGGATTGGGAAATTCTAGCCTTGTAAATTCTACTCAGACCGGTTGTCTGCTCTCAAACCCTGTTTCCTGTTAAGATGTTTATCAAAACAATGCGTGCGCAGCGGGACATAGACTCTTATCAGTAATTCTAATTTTACCTTTGCCTTGTGATCTTTATAGCCCTTTGAAGCATGTGATACTTGTGACCTAATCCCTGTTCGGAAACCCCCTCCCCTTTTAAAATCCCTAATAAAAACTTGCTAGTTTTGTGGCTTGGGGTTGCCATCATGGTCCTACCAATATGTGATGACACCCCCGGAGGCCCAGCTGTAAAATTTCTTTGCACCTTTATCTTTATTTCTCAGATTGGCTGACACTTAGGGAAAATAGAAAGAACCTACACTGAAATATTGGGGACTGGTTCCCCTGATATAGATGCTTAAGCATTCACCTCCAAGCTTCAATAACCATGAACCTCCCACCATCTTTGTTTCGGGCTATCCCCTTCTATACTATTTATTTCATTTTTTTTTAAATGTGTGTTTAATTGTGAAATGCACGGATCTTATGATCACAGTTGGATAACGTGAGACAAACATATATGCCTGTGTAGTTAACACCCAAATGAAGACACACAACATTTCTGTCAGCCCAATAGCTTACATTATGTTTATTTCCAGTCCAACCTCTTCAACCTGACAGAAAACCACCCTTCCTGCATCTCAAATCATAGATAGTCTCCCCTTCTCCTCTGCCCGCTTGTACCATAACTTGGCACTTGGTTCCAGGAACACAGCTTTTGTGACTCTTATCTCATCTACGGTGATTTCATCCCCCTCTGGAATTTATTTTCTTAAACTTATTTTGGGTCCATATTTTTTTCAAAACTTGATAAAAATTGTAATTTTGATTTTTTCTTTTTTTCTCTGCTGTTACTATGAAAGCAAATGTCTTTCTCATGTCTTCCTGTATTTGAACCAGGTGTGGTAATCCCTGGCTGGATGACAGCCCCCAGACAGTGGGAATAGACAGAAAGGAGATGAGGACGAAGGACTAAGACATAGGGTGCTCTCTCTGTGCCTGACAAAACCAGAATAAACAGTTCATGGGATTGTCAAGGGAGACAGACACACAGTGAGTGTCAGGAGACAAGAATAGATTGCATTTAGAACTCCTCCTTGATCTATGTTGGTGGAGGCAGGCAGTCTGAAGAAAAGTGGCTTTAGGTCCCTGTGAGTGGGCAGCCTCTTTAATCATTGTTGAGGAAGAAGCTTGATGTGATTCCTAGCATGCAGAATGCTCATCATCAATGTTCAAGATGTAAAAGGTGTTGGGAGGAAAGGTCTTTGTCTCAGTGGTAGGCATTTTCTTGAGAATATCATTTATTATGTAACATAATCCTGCAAACAGAACAAAGCTATCTCTGTTGGAAAACTTCAGGGACAATTGTCTATTTCTCATAGTTCCCAATCACAAATTTTCTACTTTATAAAAGGAAACAGTACTTCATTTGAGATCTAGTTTAAGAAAAAATATTTCTCTTGGGTTTGGCCAACAATATTACCCCAAAACAAGTGGGTATCTGATGACTTTTCCGTTCCCACTTCTAGTCCTCTGTAAGGCTCAAAGACATATCTGCCCCTAGATTCACTACAGTATGTCAATAATCTGAAAAAGTCTTTTTAAACAAAACAGACAACTTTAAGTAGATTTCTGTTACTGGCACCCAAAAGATTCTAAGAAAAGGAACAAAAAACCCACTGATTATGAGAGATGATGAAATTTGGTTTAAGATTATCTGCACCATGTCTGGCTCATATCTCTGGTTTCTCATTTTCATTTTTTCATCTCTGTCTAAAACTACTTAAATTGCAACCACCTGCCTGAAAACTGATATCACACACCTGAATATGGCCTTTTATTTTCCTCCTTGTTCGGGACAAATATTTAGCACAGACCAGTGGCTGTGTTTAAGACTTATTTAGTGTTGTAAACTCAGTTATTAAGTGTGAAGAACTTTAAAAAAAAACAAAGTTTTGAATTTTTCTTTGTATATAAAGACAGCTTTAACAGGTCAAACTCCCAGTGGAATATCTAGTAACGTCTCTATTATATGATTGAAATTCTTAATTTCAAAGCTCTTGGAACTATTTAAAATGAGTTCTAAGTTTCCTACATGTGGGAAAGCTTTGATAATTCTGATGATTTAGATAATTCTTGGATGATATACAAAAGCTTTTTTTTTCTTGTTTTAAATACAGTTTTTCTCACAAAATAGCACAGACTAAAAATCAATAGTGTCCATACGTAGTATAGCAGGCACCACTGTAATGAATTCACTTATTTGTTTAACATATCTTTCCAGTGTCCAATCTGAGCAAAACACTGAGCTAGGCACCATGCTTCTATTAAAATAATTACAACTACCTTGGATTTTATGCTAAGTAGTATCTGAATGTAGTTTACTATTGATTACACATTTCCCTAAAATCTTTTCTTTTTTTTTTATTTTAAAGAATATTGTATTGAACTTAGTACTAAAGTACAGCTCTTTGGCAATTTTGTTCATTAATTCAGTACCTGATAAAATAGTAGAACTAGAATGCATTTGAGATCTGAATGAAATCTCCCTGGCATGTAGTTTTGTTTACATGAGTCTGAACTACACACTGAACTTTAAATTCTTGATTTCAGGCTAAAAGGGGATAGGGAGAAGAATACAAAATGTGTTTAATAAGAAAAATTGATACACAACAAACATTGCATGACATGGAACAAAAAAAAAAAAGTAGAAAAAAGGAGACAGATTTACAGATAGAAAGCAGTGGATAATTAAATAGTCATTTTTAAAGAGTGCAAAATGGGAAAATTCAAGTTACTCATTGTCTTAAATACTGTGAAGGTCTGTAAGACTGGAAAATCTGGGTACAGAAACACCATCACCTTGGTATTTTCAAATTATGTCCAATTTTTGCCTGGAAAAAAGTTTAAAAATATAAAAATGCCTGGATAAATAAAAAATATTCCTCTGTAACTTTGGCAGTATTTGCTATGTAACATAAAAACAAATCAATCGCACCCAGATTTGGTAACTTTGAATTTTTGAATTTACTGAGTTTTGAAACAAAAACTCAGTAAAAACTGGAAGTTTAATTTATATCATCAGAATACTCTGAAGCTTTGGTCATTTACAAATGACCTTTTTTTTATTTTTATTTTTTTCAACAACCCAGCTATTATTGAAATGAGCTCTATGTTTAAGGAAGAACTACATTATAAAATTCCAAACCAAATATGTGGCTTTAGTTTATTCAGTCAAAAAGCAGATCATCTTATTAGACAGAAAACTATTGAAGGCAAGGATCTCTTCATCCTTTGTAATTCCCTTAAAAAGGGCATTATTTGTTCTCAAAGACATACACCAGCTCCCAGAGGTCTCCACATTATTTTTTCAATGGGTATAAGTGATTTTTAGTCCATTCTAAAGTTCTTTAAGAGAAAAACTTTTATCATGTTATATAGTTCTAAATGTACTTTTATTTATTCTAAACATCTGAAACACCTTTATTCATGCGATGCCATTTACATTTCCTTGATATTTATATTTCCGTGATTATTGACAGTAGTTTAGTATTTTTATCTTTGTATTCTCAATTTCTCCGCATAAGATTCATGTCTTATGGAGACCTCATGCATGCCTAGTCATTCTCTTATTTCTTCACTTATCTCTTAAACATTTTCTTCAAAAAAGTTTACTCTAGACTTTCCAATGTGAAGCTCTTTCTTCTATGAAATACAGAGAAAGTAGTAAATGGAACTGCTTTTTTGACCTCTGTTAGTGATGACCTGTGGTTAGATGCATATCCAGATGTGTATTCAGAATCCAGACGCATATATCAGGATGCATATTTCAAGACTGAATGACTTATTCCAAGTTGCCTGGAGTGCTGCTGGTGTTAGCTGGCAACACTCCCCAGAAACGGCTCTCCCCCGAAGAGAGCTGCTTTCCCCACCTGCCTTGAGGTAGCCTGCAGCCAATGCCCAATCAATGAGAGGTTATAAAGTCCAACCTCCTTACCCCAACTGACCACAACTCTGCAGGCTGATGCAGCTTAGAGCCTACTGTGAAGTCAGCTTATGCCTTTATTGACACTGAATCTTAGACCACATTTTCCCTTTGCCAGTTCTTCCTCCTTCCATGGCCTCACAGGTGTTGATCCCATGATTATCACTAAAAAATACCACTCTGACTCAGCGGCTGCTTTCCCAAGAAATCCAACTTACAACAGCCATCTTGTTAAAGCAAAGCCAGTCCCTTTCTTGATATTGTTAATAGTTACTTGTTGTTATCATTTATGTTTTTGTAAGGTACACTTAACTGAAAGAAGAAAAAATAGGGACTTGCAATTTTCCCTTATGAACTTGATAGTTAGGAGTCGTTTTTGACTATTTACCTAAGATCTCATACAGATATAGAGTAAAATAATTTCAAGATTCTTCCCTCTCACTTTTTTTTTTCAGGCCAGATACTAAGAGGAGGAAGAAAATGGACAAAGACAGACATACAGAAAGGACCAATGCTATGGATATTATGAACAGCAACCTCAATTTCTGTCATGACTACAAGGAATGGACAACATTAATAAAATGTAACCTTGTTTAATGACAACATTAAGAATCTATCAACATGATTTAACAGATCAATATGTTAAAGGAGAAAAAATATGTGAATGCTATCAATAGCTGAAAAGGATTTTCAGAAATCTGTAAGTAGAGGAAATGTGTTCATATTTTTCTATGTTCTAGAATAGATATTTCTGACTAGACAAAAGTTGAAATCTGTGTTTTATATTTTTATTTAAATGATAGACTCAGTAAGTAAGTAGTCAGAAGACATATGATATGGTCTGGATCTGTGTCTCTGCTCAGATCTCATGTTGAATTGGCATCCCCAACGTTGGAGTCAGGGCCTGGTGGGAAGTGATTGAATCATTGGGGTGGGTCCTTCATAAGTGCTTTAGCACCATCCTTTTGGTAGTGTTCTCGTGATAGAATTCTCACAAGATCTGGTTGTTTAAAAGTGTGTGGCACCTCCCCCTCTTCTCTCTTCTTCTGTCTCTGGTCATGTAAGATGTATCTGTTTCCCCTTTGCCTTCCGCCATGATCAAAAGTTTCCTGAGGATCTCCTGGAAGCTGAGTAGGTGCTGCCATGCTTCCTGTAGTCTGTGGAACTGTGAACCAATAAAACCCTTTTTCTTTATGAATTACCCAGTCTCAGATATTTCTTGATAGCAGTGCAAGGATGAACAAATACAACACATGAAAGAGAAGGGTGGAAATGCATGGAAGGATATATCCCAGGTGTATCAGATAATGTTGCTCCCCACCTAGATGCCCCAGATCCTTTGGCAGCTCTGTTCACCCCGTCCCAGCTCCAGCATGCTTTGTGCTGAGATCCACCTGTGACATTGGAAGATTACTTTGGACACTGGAACTAACTCATTCTTAAGAGAGTTGGAAATACCAACTTTTTTTTGTTGTGGCTTTTGTACTGGACTGAGCACAAAGTCCTAGCCTCTAAGCAGATACATTCCCAAAGCATTACATACACTACAGAGCTTTCTCAGAAAGTTGAAATTACATGCTTGCCTGACTCTTTCCCCATTTCTGTCCTTTCTCCTCCATTCCCTCACTGCTTGCTCCTGGCAGTAAATCTTTAATATATCATTTGTTTCTGAAACATTTTTTCAGGGTTTGCTTCAGGAAGAATTCAACCTAAGCCACCAGGCTAACCTTGGTTACCTTCAGGAGTAAGGAATGTACCAATTATTACTTATATATGTTTACATTGTTGCATTAATTACAATAAATCTTATTTTTCATTTGAAAAACAATTCAAACATTTTAAGAGAAACAACTCATTTTCAGTATCATTTACTTGCCATGCTTTGTTTGAGATAGCCAAGAGAGATTTTCTCAGTTATAGCTTCTCATTTACCATATACAAAGGTAAATGCATATAACTCTATTTCTGAAGCAGAACTCAATGTTATATTGCTGTATTTTCATTTATGATTTTATGCCAGAGTACATCAGAATAAAGCAAGACATTCTGTACCTGGCTTCATTTGTTCCTGCTTTAAACTACACGAAAGAATCAGAAGCGAAGTTTCAAGGTTCATTTTACTTCAACTTCCTTTATCACTTGCAAGATAACAATTCCAAAAGCACTTGTATTTTATCATCCTATTCTTTCCTCAACCTCCCATTCAACTTTTCCCCTATTATTATCAACGAGTGGCTTATAAAAATATTTTGTAAGTGGGAATGTCTAGAGAAAGCTTTGTTTTTAACTATGATTATAAAACTCTCACATATGCACATCTATTTCCCAATGGTTTTTGCTCTGAAAGGAATATGAACATGCTCTCCCCGACAAAGAAAATGAATCCTCTTGGCAGACGGTCTCTAAATTTAAGCTGTAGTCATATATCTGTGCTAAACTGGATCAAAAACATCTAATAAGACAATTGTATTTCTTGGAGTTTCCACCCTGTCTTAGGTTCAAACTCGAGCAATTCATTCCAAAATAGGTAACCACCAGGGCAGACACAAAGCAAGATATCACTGATTTACTTTGTTAACTATCTTTTGTAATGTATAACAGCTATTTAATTATGTTTACTATCATCACACTATATTTTATATATTATAAAACAATTTTAAGAAAAAAATTATAATGATGAACTATTTTACAGGAATTGGAGTTTTTTTCTGACAAAATATCTGTATGGTATTTTCATCCAATTTGACAAAAGCGTTCTTATTCAGATGAAAATATTTTATGACTAAAAAAACAGATACAATGTATATAGGTAAAATTTCCCCAGATGATATGAAAACCAGTTAATAATTTGCTAGCATATTTAGAAACTATTTTTAAAATGAGGAAAAATGTCTTTTAATATTTTTGGCATCCAACTACATGTACTTATCATTGCCATGCTCTTCATCCATGGATGGATGGATGCCTATTTCTTTAGGCACAATTCCAGTGAACATGATATAGTAGAACGGAAAGTAGTGAGGGAAGTCTTATAAATGTAGATATTTGTAGACAGATTTAGTGTTTATGGAAAAATTTCTCTTTGAATAATGGATTTGATATCTCTTTAAATTTTCTTATTGGGTTATAATTTACATGCAGTAAAATACACAATGCGAGCGTTCACTTCAGTGAGTTTTGGTAATTGTATATACCCGTGTAACCAGCAAACCAAAACAAAATGCAAAACAATATGATCATTTCAGGAATTTGCCTCATCCACTTTTGAGTCAATTCCGCCTCAGCGGAGCCATCCACTTTCTGGTCTCCATATCCGTAGATAAGTTTTGCCTTTTCTTATACATTATGTAAATGGAAGGATGCAGTATGTATTCTTTTGTGCCTGCCTTTCTGGTTGAAAATGTTTTTGAAAATCATCCATGTTGCTGTGTGTACCATCAGTTCATTCCTTTTTAATGTTGAGTTGTATTGTTACATAAAAATACCACAATTTGCTTATCCTATCTTCTCTTGAAGGACATTTACATTGTTTTTGGCTATTGCAAATACATCTGCTGTGAACGTTTACATATGAGTCTGTATGTGGACCCATGTTTTGTTCTCTTGGGTAAGCACTTGGGAATGGAATTGTGGGATCATGGGGTGGTTATATGTTGAAATTTTAAAGACACTGCCACACAATTCTCCAAATAAGTTGCGCTATTTTACATTACTACCAGCAATGTGTGACAGTCTCATCATCATTTGATGTAGTAAATTTTTTTACTTTAGTTTTTGTAAAGGATTAGTTTAGGGGGTGGGTCATACTTTACAATTATAGGATCTCTGGTAAATGTTGAAAAAAAAGTGTAAACGTGGACATCTTTGTCTTGTTTATAATCTTAGGGGAAAAGATTTAATGTTTTACTCCCAAGTGTGGTGTTAGCTGTAGCTTTTTGATAGATGCCCTTTATCAGATTGGGGAAGCTTTTTTCACTTCCTTTTATCTGAGAATCTTTTATGTGAAATGGGAATTAAAATGGATGTTGGCTTTTGCCCAGTGCATGTTTTTTTTGCATCTAGGATCATGTGGTGTTTTCTTTCATTCTTTAGTCTAATAAGCATTTATTGATTTTCTAATGTGAAACAATCCTTGCAATCCTGGAAAAACCCCACTTGGTCACGGTATTCTACCTTACTTAAGTATTGCTATAGTTAATTAAACAGCTGGTGATTGTTAAGTCTATGTTTATGAATTGTCTTCTCTTGTTATTTCTTAGGTTTTGGTATCATAGTCTTGGTATATTGGCCTCATAAATTAAGTTGAAAAACATTGCCTCCTCCTGTTTTCTGACATTTATGTGGTATTGGTATTATTCCTAAACCTTTGATAGAACGCAAAGCAATCTGGGTCTATTTGAATTTTCCCCTTCTCATTGTATCTGTCTTGCTAATTTGTGTTTTTCAAGGAATTTGCCTGATTCATCTAATTTGTTGAATTTATTTTCATAAGTTATATAATATCCCCTTGTGTCCTTTTAATATACATAAGATCTATAGTAATGATACTCTTTCATTAGTAATTCATATTTTTTCTCTTTTTGTGAATAATTTTATTGGTATTATTCAAAATATCCTTAAAGTTTCAAAGAACCAATTTTAACTTTGTTGCTATTTTGTATTTTGTCTTTTTTTCTATATTTCTTGGTTCCTAATTTAACATTGTGGTAAGAGTACATACTCTGTGTGATTTTCATTTTAGTTTTTTGCATTTATTGAGACTTTTCATAGTTCATCGTATGGTCTACTTTGATGAATGTTTCATGTGCCCTTGAAAAAAATATTCTCTAGTTGTTAGGAGTAGTGTTCTGTTAACGCAAATTTGGTTATGTTGGTTGATTGCAGTGTTGACAGCTTCTAACACGTCCCTGATTCTTTGCGTTTTACTAATTAATTATTAAACCAAGGACTTCTACGTAATCTTAAATAGGAGATAAGAATTTCAACATACTATAAATATGCTAATATAGAGAAAGTGATGGTCAAAATGAATGAAAATATGAAAAATTTCAGTAAAGAATTGGAAACAAAAGAATTAAATGAACATTCTAGAATGAAAAAAAATTACTGTCTAAAACAAGTTCACTGAATGGGCGTAAGAGCAGACTGATCACAGCAGAAGCCAGTTTTAGTAAACCCAAAATGTCAATAGGAAATATTTAAATTGAATCCTTTTTTGCCCCCCATCCTTTCTCTCTCTCCATCTCTTCAATTTTTCTTTTTTCCTATTAGAGCAAATCTTTAATACATGTGGAACCTGCCCATAGCCAGGTACTGATGAAGAGGGAAGTGACATCATGGGCTGCAGGAGGGGGTAAAGGTTCTAGGAGACGCCGACAGCCCATCGGGTGGACAGCACAGTGGGACCCACAGCAGCCACTGGAAGTGGAACAGACAGTTGTGCTGTGGGAGTGAACTGGTTTCCACCTGATACCAGTGGTCTCCGAGGTTGCTGAGAACTTCCTGTGTTCCCCCATCAGTTTTTAGGAAATCTTCACTTTATCCTCATTCCATTCGTTGCCTTCAGGGTCAACAGCGTGGAAATGCACCTTGTCTCCTTGATAGCCTCCTGCTGCATCTCACTGGCTCTGACCCCAGTGTGTTTGATGACATTCATCTCAGAGAAGGGGCCATCAGCTTCCATCTTGCTCCTCTGCGGGCTCCAAGTTCACACACAGCTGGTCCATGTCTTTCC
The DNA here is from genome assembly GCF_049350105.2 of Macaca mulatta. NCBI lineage: Eukaryota > Metazoa > Chordata > Mammalia > Primates > Cercopithecidae > Macaca > Macaca mulatta. The sequence goes on along the minus strand of NC_133409.1, from coordinate 63,622,882 downwards.
CCAGGACGACAAAGCCTCACCTGTTCACAACGTCAGGGCAGGACCTCAACCTTCTCCCCACTGGCCACTCTCTCCCCAGCGCTCACGGCCATCAGAAGGGTGGGGCCAGGCCACAGACAAAAGCCGGACCAGATGCCAACCCTCCCAGGGCTGACTGCCACCTCCAGTTCTTTCCCACAGTCCGAAGAGTGGAAGAACCAGGAGAGCACTTGAGGCCTCCAAGAGGACTCAGCTCAAGCCACAGTCATCTTCTTTCTGGAAGAAGCTGGTGAACCGCCGGGGTGTGGCACCACTGCATGGCCCAACTGTGAGGGCAGAGGTGCTGCCGTCTTCCCTCTGTGAGGAAGTGGTTGCCTGAATGCAATTTTAAAACAAACTTAAAAACAACCAACTCTGCAGAAAAATGAACTTGCCACCATTATTCACCTGGTTAGCATTATTCAGACTAAAACACTCACACAGACAAAAAGGAAAATACTAGGATATTAGTCTTCATTGCTAATAGGCAAAGGGAATAGGCAAGCCATGAAAGACTAAATAGGAATTGCTTTAAAACATGACAATAGACTTATTTCACTAGTAATCAAAAAACTGAAAATTATAATTATTTATTTTATTAGTTATTAATCTCATTTGCATACTTAAAACAAACACTATTCAATGTTGTCCGGGAAGAGTGAAATAGGCAGTCTTATCTATTAGCGCAATCTCTTTAGACAACAACATATAAATAAGCATGAAAGTAGGAACGAAAAAACCAATCATGCAGGTGGTTAGGGTTGGGCCTCAGTGAAACTCCTTCAAATCAAGAACAGCCTGAAAATCAAGCTGCAGGTCCCAGATAAGAAAAAGCCTGTCTCCGTGAATGGAGACATCTACTCTATGAACCCAGATGAACAAATTCAACTCCTTTGTTGGACAGATTTCTCTTTCCTTGGCATGCCTTTGTTTGTTTCATGTGCTTCCTCCCAATTCTTCCTTACCTTTCACCTATTTTACACATACCTATCTTTCTGTGATTGGTGTGTGCTGAATCTTTAGTTGCATAATGTGGAATGTCACTCCAGCCCCTGATTGGTTGCAGAGCAAGCCTTCACCTCTGCCTCCAATTGGTTCTTTTCCCTACCGTGTCCCTTGCTGAGTGGTGCTTTCTCCAAGATGGCCCACAGACCAGTAGACGCACTCCTCCCACTTCCAAGTCCATAAAAACCCTGAACTTAGCCCTGCAGCCACCAACCCTCTTTTGTGTCTCCTCTCCTTGCTGAGAACTTTTCTGTTGCTTAATAACCTGAATCTGTCTTATTCACTCTCTGGTGTCCACATCCCTTATTCTTGGTCATGAGACAAGAACCCAGAGCTCACTGGTGGTGGAGGTAAAAGAATTGTAACACTCCCCACCAACTCACTGAACAATAGGAGTGAAAAAGCTGCAACATAAGCACCAGGAGACTTAAAAATATGATACCCTTTGTTTCACACATTTAGGACTCTTTTATCAGGAAATAGTTGGAAAGATATCCAAAGATATGTACACAAAGGAGTTAATTGTAAAAAACATAATTGTTAGATAATTTAACCTAAAAATATCCTAAATACTTAACGTGAGGGAAACTAAGTTGGCATAGTCATGTAACGGAATATTAGACCTCTATTAAAATTATATTTATGAAAGTGTTTATAATACAACAAAGTGCCTATAAGTAAAATGTAAATGATGTAACATTTCAATTTATGATGTGCCCTCCGCTATGTTAAAAATTTCTTTCAGTACTGGAGAATATGTGCCAAATATTAAATATTTTTCTGGTAATATCATCATGAATAATATTTTTTGTTTATAATGTTTTAGTGCTTCAAACTGTCTTTTACAATGATAAAAGGAAATTATACATATAGTATATGTATTATGTTTGTGTGTACATAATGCATATGTATTTAAACATCTGAATGATGTTTAAGGTCCAAATTTGAACTTAATTGCATTAGCTTTGCTTTAATAAAATATTCAACACTGCACTAGAGAATGGATAATAAAACAAAATATGAGAGAAAAGCCTAAAATTCCACATGGGAAAATATTATAGTAAAAAAGTTAAAAATAAATGTAAAAACATTTCATAGAACAACAAAAAGTCCCAATAAATTTACTGAGGACAGAGGATAGAACTAAAAGTCTTAACACAACAAATGTAATGCAACTTTGACATGCTCAGAATATATAAATAATGTGTATGTAATACACATGTATGTATATAAATACAGATCAATACCTGAAGTTAGAAGTTTATTTAAGTAAACATTTTTTCAGACTAAGACAGTTCAACTTGAGGCATTTTTATAAATGTTATTAATTTTTTAAATTAATCTGTCTCTGAAAAAAAAATTAAGAGGAAGAAAGATATGCTGAATTTAAGACTCTAAAGAAAGAGTATTTTTATTGCTGTAATTAGATGTAATCAAGTAGTTGGAAATTATGTACCCAGAGATTGAAGGCTGATTTAATACTCATGAAACAAGGCTCAGGCTATGATTTATAAATTTATAAATTAAGTAATTTTCTCTGCTGATAATGGTTTCTAGAAGAATTGGAGCAATGAGAAAATTTAAGTATGAGAAAAAGAATTTTAAAAGGAAACGTAGATGGGGCTTGATCTCATCTTTCTTCCCCAGATAGCATATGACTGAATTTATAGTTCTCATCCCCAGCCACATTACATATGTGAATTTTGACACAACCACTTGTTTAACAAAAAATGAGGGACTGAGGCAAGTGTCTCAATCAGTAGAGGATTGTTGAGTCAAAGTGTGAGAATGTGCCCAGGAAAAACAAAAACCACAGAAGCACCTGTGACCTGTGTTTTCCGAAGAGGGTTTTATGAATTCAGCATTTAAGGGGAGAGAGCGTGCCAGTGCGGGGGGAAAGGGACGATGGGGTAGGCAGTGAGGCAAATGGTTACAATCTTGTGAGGCTCTAATTCTTGATCAGCAAATCTATGTTTTAAATAAGACAAGGTAAACACTGAAAAGAGAGAGCAAAGATTCAATTATGCAGCTGTCTCAGGGTAGGTGGAAGAATGATTGATTTCATCTTGTCCTTGTTTGGTACCTGGCAACATAAGCTCTTAATGGACAGTGTCAGTGTGAGTCTAACAGAACTCAGTTTTAGAAGTTTAACTCAGGTTGCAGACCTACAGTTACAACTGGCACGTGTTTGCTTTATAGAAGGTTATGTATCCTGAAAGATCCAGGGGCCAGCAAGGAATTTCTTTGCGAGCAATTTGTGAGGGTGTCTACATGGATAGGTATAAGGTCCTTTGATGTTGTGGGAAACCGGCTTGTGTATACAGCTATGACACAGAGTTGTGAAGTTACAGCTATATGTTTGCAGTAAGAAGAATGGAAGTGTTGAATGACTCAGTTCCCAGGCTTAACTTTTCCCCTTGGCATAGCAAGTTTGGGAGTCCTGAGATTTTATTTTCTTTCACATTCTGAGGAGCTGATTGTCTTTGGACCAGGCTCAAAGCATTCCTGAACTTGAGTTTTCTCATTTTTAATGTATGTGTTGTAAAAGCTGCAACTCTTATTATAGTTCGTTAGTCATCTGTAATTTATTTTTCAATGATTTAATGAAATTCTATCTCCATTTTGAAAACATGGTAGGATTGTACTCGCTTGCTTTCTTGTGCCTGATTGAGGCCGTGTGACAAGTCCTGGTCAATCAACTATGAGGAGCAGAACATCCATTGCCCATGCAGCACCTTGCAAAGCTCTCTTTGCCTCTCTCATGATAAGCAGAAACCCATTGGTGGCTGTTGTGTCAGACTGTATCATGGAGTACAGTCGACATGGAGCACTCTCAGCCCCTGGCCAACCCACAATGGACATGTAGCAGAACAAGAAATAAAGTTTGTTGTGTAAAACTACTGCAATTAAGTGTTTATTTCTTAACACAGTATAAGTCAGTCTATATGAACTGATGCCTAAACAAAATATTAAGCAATAGAAAATTGGCTAAGTGATTTATGATGCAACATAACTTGAAATAGTGTATAGTCATTAATTTTAATGTCAGATTACATTTTTGACATGAAGAGATGGTTATATTACTGAAAAAAAAATGCTTATACAGATATAGATATGTAGATACATAGATAATATGGTACCATTTTAAGATATTTAATTCAAATTTATGTGCACATATTTGCAGAGACAAAAATTAGAAAGTTTTGTACTAAAATATTACACAGAAAAATACTATATACTAAAATATTAGTATTAGGATAGCAAGGTAGTGTTTTCACGGTGATATTTTCTTTTTGCCTAATTCTATACTCTATTGTTTTCTATAATGAATGTATAAAACACTAATGAAATAATGAAAGTTTTTAAAGAGAGCAAAGAAAAATGTTGGCAGTGGGCTTCGATGTATGTAGCTGTATTAAAATACTAATTTCCCAATCCCCAGTGTCCAAATCAAACCATGTAGTAAATGCACTGGAAAAAAATTGGAAGACATTCTAGGGTAAAATGCGGTTTCACTGGCAAAATTATCATAGCTTGAAATGTCTTGTCTTCAATTCAAAGACAACGGTTTCAATTATAGAGGAAAGTTCTAAAAACGTGACTCCTTCCCATGGAGATAATAAGGCTTGACAAGTAGTAGTTTCCCTTAGGCCTTTACTGATCTTGTTATTTTTCTCCTTAGAAATGGCTCAAATGGTCTGCTCTGCTGAGAAACCCCTACAGTAGACATCTGACCTCGTGTGTTTACGCTAAATCTCCATTATGATAGAAGCTTCTGGGACTTGTCAAAAAAGAAAAAACTGCCTCAGGGTGTTTGTGTTGGTCACACTTTAAGGCAGTTTTTATTAAGTAATGTGTAGAAGCTTCTGGCAACTCCAGGAGAGATTAGTCCAACTTCCTGGATTGTTCCAATGCTAAAAATATCTTAAGTGTTTCCTATCCCCCAACAAACTAGACAAGAGAGCCTCAGAAGGAATATTGATGGAACCAAATTTTGGCGTGCTTCTCTTAGGCCTAAGGGCACAAAATTAATAAAGTTTAATGTAACCTTTTAATCAGTTAAGAGGATCAGTGGAGGAGAACTGTTTAAAGGCTTTCCTTTGACAGAGTATTTTTTAATTGATGTGATAATGATGTCAAGTGCATTTTCTTCCTCTTTAAAAAATGCCTAAAGCCTTTTCAGCAGTGCCAAAAGAGCAAAATCTATAACCTCTTTAAAGGTAGGTCAGCTCCCAACTTTCAAAGAGTTAACATAGCATTCTGCCTTTTAGAATATTGCTCTTTAAATGTGAAGATGGGATGCCTGTTTCTCTGCCTAAATAGATTAGAATTATAGGGCTTTACATAGTATTGCAAAGTTGTGGGACTTTTTTCCCCACTCAATTCATAAGGTTGTTGTTTTGTTGTTTATCAAAATAGTCCAAACTTTGGGAAATACCATGAAATTGTCTTGCAATAGCCAAAGAGCCACACACTACTGTGTTTTTCACATCTCAAAGATGTCCAGTGGACCTAAAAGCAGCTTAGGTGCTATTCCCAGTGTCCAGTGGATGAAAAGACACTCTTTCTATTATTCTGATCCGTCATTGAAGCCTCACTAAAAGCCACTGCCTTATTTCAGTTGTGCAGCAAGGAACAAAGGAAAGGTCCGGCTCTACTCATTGGAGTGAAGCAGAATGGGGAAGTGTGGTGCCTGCTCCCTGTGGCAGTCACTGTCTATGGCCAGCTGTGATCTCACCAGGGTTATCAAGTGTGGTGCTAACCAAGTGATGACAAGTGTGCTAAGCTAAACTAAATTTGGCCTGAGGATGCCTCTGTACTTTGAGTCCCTATGTGAAGAACTGCAACCTAACTTATAATAGTGCTTAAACTAACTGAAAGCCAGGAGTCTACTGTTGTAACAAATAGTCGAGTCTCAGCCAATCATAGCAGCCAGGCTTCAGTCAACCATAGGCTGCCAGCTGATCAGATCATATTCAAGTAAGGCAAAGGCAAAGTTGTAACCAGGCAAGCTGTTTCTGTACCTCACTTTCATATTCTGTTTATAAATGCAGCTTGGCCATGTTGTGGGAGGGAGTTATCTCAACCTCTTCTGATTCAGAGCACTGCCTGATTCATGTATTGTTCTCTGCTCAACTAATATCTGTTATGTTTAATTTATCTAAAGTTTTTTTTTTTTAAACAACTATAAGGTGGGAATGAAAAAGAAAGCAAAAGTATAAATGACATTTTAGATTTCAACTCTATGAGCAACTGGTATCTAATAGTGTAATGGAGAAGTCAAATCTGATTCCTAAGTTGTTTTTAAATCACAGATGATTAAGGCAAAACTATAAACTGAAAGAATAGTCTAGAAATTTTAATTTGAAAGTAAAATTAATTTCTTTGAGAAAATTGAATTTAACTTCCAGGCTGTTAATGGAAAGAGGTGGTTTTCATTCCATAGTGTTACCAAAGCAACAATGTCTTGGCAAGTAAGCCATTAGAGGGAGAAAGTAAAGATGACATTACAATTTAGGTCATGTAGGTGGTGCTATTGACAGCGATAAGGTAGTGGTAAGAAAATTAAAAGGTGGTAAAGAAGAAAATACTGAAGAGAGAAGAGAGAACTGCTAATTGATAGAGTAAGAACTTAAAGGAGGAAAGAGGGAGAAGTCAAATGTAAAGGAGGAGGGGAGGTGGGTAAATATTGGGAAGAAAGTTGTATTTCGAGAATTTGTTATGCCCAGGGTAATTTTTCTAATAACTTTATTGTGTGTGTGCGTGTGTGTGTGTGCATGCATGTGTGTTTAACAGTGTAAAGCCCCTTTGCTCACCCAGTTGGGGAGTAAATATCAAATTTCCCAACTCAGCAAGCAGGGGGGCTTTATCTTCTGATGCTAGAGCTGAAATCAGAGGTAGGGAGACGAGGAAGCAGCCCCAAAGCTACATTCAGTTCAAAGGGCACTGTCAGAGAACACAAACTAGGTCCCTGGGTAAAGGCATATGATAGGCTCAGAAGACAGAATGAACATGTGCTGGAATGGGAATAGGGTACTAAGCCTGGAGTAAGACCTCTTTTGCAGGGTATAAGCAGTCATGACCATAGACAGGCGCACCAGTGAGATGAAGTATTATGATTGAATCTTAAGTTTTGATCATATAAATATATAGAAAATACAATTGGGTTGAATTTTTTATCGAATTTTCAAGGCAAGTAGTGTATTTAATTTTAGTTAAATGGAAAGTGACAATTAGGATCCATGCATTTACCTGTTTATTAAGTATAAACATACATCACAAATGCAGAGTGGTTTATAATTTCTTTAAAATTTATTTTCCAAGTCCAATGCTTAATTTTATAGGCAGCCAACTCTGGATTTCATTGACATAGAGTACTTCTCTTTGAATTCCCCAATAAAAATTTACTTCTGATCTGCTGAGATTTGATTTTCATGGTTCTAATTAACAAATAGCAGAAGTAAAACATGCCATTTATTTAGAAGTGCAAAAGTGATTTAAGAGAAGAAGCCAATGCTAATTCATTGCATACCCTAAAAAGTAATTGGTCTTTTGGTGAAAGGTTTGATGGACAAATTGCTTCTATTAGTAAAGCGGTCTTAGGAAGGCTGATTTAACAAAAACAGGTCAAGTAGTTTCCAGCTTGATCTCTTTTCTATTAAGCCATTTTTGCAGAGTAAGAAAGTCTGACAAATATTTAACTGTAATTTTTTATGTCTTTCTAAATTATCTTCCTATTTTGTCAATGTATGTAAGCTCCATTCTACATATTAATAATCATTGTATGTTAAATTGAGCCATTTTTCATGTAATACTGCTTCATATTCGTATTTTGTAGATGTCAAAATATTTGCCATTTTAAATGTTTTTTAGTGTGTCAAAACTAATGATCTTGCTTTTGGTTTTTTATTTGTTTTTTAAATCATGCCCTATTAGCCATTTGGACTATTGTCATGTGTTGTGTCTTGGGAAATGGCACCCTCTAGGCACACTACTTGGCATGATTGTAATCGCAGTCTGGGAGGCAGCAGAGGGTGTTGGGGGTCTCAGCTGCCCAGATGTAGGCAGGGAGCAAATTGAAATTGAAACCTGTGCTTTACCTCAGTGACCTGGAAAGTCAGAAGAAGATCCAAACGCCAAATCTGAGGAAAGGAATACAGACGGGGGATGGAACCTAAATTGAAGATCTGCTACAAGGAAGAGGCAAGACCAGGATCAGGCTTAGCGGTCTGGATATAGAGTTGAGGTAGAATGCTAATACCACCATTGGCCTGCACAGCTGCCCTGAGTGTGGTGTGTTCTTCCACGGGGAGAAAAACCTGGCTCTGATCTCTAAGGAAAAATAGAATTAAGTGGCATACAACCTAGTAGTGATGCCCTCAATAGCAGTTTCACAAAAAGTACACAGGTCTCACACATATAATCGTTTTTAAATACTAGTTCTTTTTGAAAATGAAGGGCACAATGTCAAAATGGTCTTCATATAGTCATTTTATGTATTAGTGCTTAATGAAAATGAGGACTTAATATTAAAGTCATATAAGGAGTTTTTACCAGACAGTAAAGTTATATAGTCCAAGTCTGTAGTTTTCCGGATATCTAAATGTATATAGAAATGAGGCTTAGAATCAATTCTGGATTTCATCCCTACCACTGTACCTCTCCCGCTCTTGCTGAAATGAGTATGATTTTCATGTGGTTCATTTATTTGGAAATCTTAGACCTAATCTCATTTGACCTTTTGGGAACACAAAATACTCCCTCCTGCTTAAACACTTTCTTAAAATTAATAAATAACATTTATCCTGCATGGTGCTAAGAATATTACATTTTTATGCCATAGCTATATCATTAACCTCATTTACAGATGAGGAAATTGAGGCTTGGGAAGATTAAGTAGCTTGATCGATGCATCATAACCAGCAGAGTTCAGACCCTGTGTGTCTAATCCCCAAGCTGGTGTTATTAACCAGCACGCATCCTGCACACCCACCTGTCGGCTTCCTGTGCACCCTTCTCTCTTCCTCTCCCTTCTTCCTATTCGGCTCCTCCTTCTCTAATGGATCATTAGCTTTGACTGCATCTGATTTGGTGCAACAGTAGAGTCTGGACTCATTAGTAGTCCTTAGGCATGACTGCACACTAATATCACCTGGGAATTTTTATAAGGCAGATATCTGGGCACCATCTTAGATGAATGAACTGGAACCATTGAGAATGGGGCTTGTCTGGACATCTACAGGCTTAGAAGTTCTCCTGCCAATTCTAATGGCAGAAAGGGTTAAGAACAGAGACTCTAAAATAGTAGTTCCCAACAATACTTATTAGTATTACCTGAGTAACATTTTAAAACCCTGTCTGGGATGGGGCAGGGAATGTGTAATTTTTCAAGAATTCACAGGTGATTCTGATGAGGAACCAGATTTGGAAGCAACTTAGAGTTTCCTTCTCAATTACTCACTACAGAAGCACAACTTTATACAGGAGCTTTGTGGTGTAAATATTCTGCGCTTTAACTATCAGACCACCATAAACAGCAAAATGATATTTTGCAACAAAAATAGAGAACATTGTGTTCAATCCTCACGCCATGACTGACAAGGACCTCCATAGCTGACACCTGTTTGCTTCCACCTCATTGTTCACTGCTGCTGCTCCAAACCTTGTTGAATAGAAGCATTCCCAGAGCTCAAATGCTGCTTTCTGACTTTTCCCTTCTGTTGTTTCCTTTATCAGGAATTCCTATCCCTTTATTTCCAGGGCTGTGATGGGGTTCAGGACATGCTACCACATAATATTTGAATCTGAAGGAATTGAGAAAACCGCAGAAGCAGAAAGGTCCCTCTGCCTTCCCTTGTCCTTCCTCCCTGAAGCAGTTCATAGAATCCAGAGGGATTTTCAGGCCTTTCTCTAAAGCAGGTCATAAGACTTTCATGTGAGAGACACCCTCCTTGTTCTCAGAAGGGAACATCCTCATCTCCAAAGAAGGAACACAGAGGAATCTGAATAGGCCTTGCTGAGTTTTCCCCAAGTTTCTCACCATTGGATCTCACTCTCTCGCCTGTCATCTTTCTCTGGGATTGTCTACTCTTTGTTAAAGCTAGCAGAAAAATAGCCAAGTGTACCCATTTCTTTGAATCTTTTTTCTTTAAATGAAGACTCTAGTGTCATGTGAAACAAATATTAAATAAATTTGTATACTTTTCTCTTATTAATTTGATTTTTGCGGTAGAGGCCTCGGCCACGAACATAGCATGGGTAGAGAAAAAAACATTTTTTTTCTCCCCTACAACTGACTAACTTCTCATTGCCCTTTCAACCACCGAGGTCTCTCTGCATCCAACAGGCCTCCACCAGTGGGGTCAGGGGTAGGTGGCATAGCCAGGTGATTCCTCATCCCGTATGCCTTTCAGTCTTTGTCACACTATGTTGAACTGCTCTGCACATGTGTCTGCTCTTCTACCAGCCTGGTTCCGTGAGAATAGGGACCATGTGTTTTCCACCCTGCTGTTCTTGGGTTCTCAAAAGTTCCTGGCAACTGAAATGGTTTGGTAAGTGTTCGCTGACTGAATGTTAAAATGAACTAACATAATGCAGACATAGGAATCCTTCCCTAACTAAAAGAGCAACGCTGGGGCAAAATTCAAAATACACAATAATTAATTTTCAAAAAAACAACTGTTTATATGATGGTAAAAATAAGTTGTTGTTCATTGAAAAAACTTAGGGAGAAAATTTTACATATTACATATATATATGTGTACACACATGCATATATGTCTACATATATATGTATACGTGAAGTGTTAACTAGAAAGATAAAAGCACCCATAGTCCCAGAGTAAACAATTATGGAGGTTTAGTCTCTTTCTTTCTTTTTATGCAGACTCTGTACATAAAGTTATTTCCTCTACAGTTATATTCTGTATATGTTTCCCAGTTTCCTGGATTGCCAATCTAAAGCTCTGGGAGAAGTCCTAGCCCTGCCAGGTTCCCAGCCCCTCCTTACTTCCTGAGAGTCTGACACCCTTGGTGCCCCTTCCCCACCCCACCCCACCCCCCCCAATTTTAGCCCTGTCATGCTCTCTACCTAACCTGGGCTCCACCCCATTTTTCTGTTCATTTCAATCCCAAAGATAGGTACTGATTCTGTACCTCAAAGAAGTCACTGCATCAGGCACGACGGAGGCACAGTGGAGACAGATTCTGTCTTCAGGGATGTATTAGCAGAGACAACACAAAAGACACAATACAAGACAACAGACGGTGAATATGGGGGTGTCTTGTGTAAAAGAAGCTTATTTAGTAGAGGGATCGTTAAATAGTTGAAGGAAAGAGATGACTCTGAGCTGAGCCTTCAGGGCTGTTCTGAGTCTGACAGGTGGGGCAGGACATGCCAGGTGAGGAAACAGCCGCATAAGGAGGAATAAGAGAACTTCTTGAGGCTCAGCACAGTTGCTTCTTAAAATGCAGATTTCTAAACCTCTGAATTGAGGAAAGGTGACGGTGGCAGCATGATCTACCTTTTTAACAAGCTCCCAGGTGATGCTGACGCCACTGATCGACAGGCATTTGAGGAGATGAGAACATGTTCAGTCTGTAGCCATGGGTTTATGTCACAAAGCTGTGGGATATGGAACAGGCAATCAGAGATTGCAGATGATCTGTGGAAGGCAAATGACAACCTCAGCAGTTAATACTTATTTCCTGAGGCAAAAGAGAGCCATTGAAGGATTCTGAGCAGAGAAATGACATTATCAATGCTGTGATTCAGAAAAAAGAAAACCTATGGCTTAGTTCCTAATTGATAATTCCTACCAGAGTCTAAGTTGAGCTTTCAAAAGATGAAGGCCTGAAACTTCCACCTGGAACATGGAGTCAGTTGGTCAGGGTAAACCCAAGGCTTATGCGTTTTTCAGTAATTCCACCATCTAGACAGAGACTGAAAGTTCAGAGGAAAGGCGTTAGTGGCAGAGACATTTTCATGGGGTTGACCTGAGAATGCAATGAGATCTTGCCTGCCAATTTGTGGTTTCTATTGATATTTCCCAGAATGAGAGAAAAAAATCATCCTTCAGCTTCAATTCTGAGGGAGTCTTACGGGGACTGCACCTCTCCGGAAGAGCTCCACTAACTAAAACCCTTGAGTTTGGGAAAATAAACGGTGGAACTAGCTGCTGGCAAACTGAACCCCCTTAAAAACATTACCTGCTATGTGTGCTCAATGCTCTTGGTTGACCTCATGCATAAAGGTGTTGATTCAAGCAAAATACTAGAAATGGAGATAACCGAGAAAAAGCTTCTTAATGTCAAGTGATAATCAGAGATAATTATGACTAATGCTTTATAAATCTCTGTCCTAGAATATTTGTTTAGTGTCTTATTTTCAACCACAAATAGATATTTCAAATTGTATAGTATATCTGTGGAGAAGCATTTGTGTAAAAATATAACTTATACACAAAATCCTTTTAAAAAATAGATGAGTATGGCATCATTTTATTTTTCAATTATGGAAACAAGTTTCTCAAAGGCAGCGTTGTTTCACAGAAAGGTTATTATCTGGTTAAAGAAATGAACGTTCTTTACTCACCTGTAATATTTCATTAAATTTTACAAATTGTAAAACCTTGGAGATAAGTATGATTAATCTCCTACCCACCCCCTTTTTCAGATATGAAAACTGGGGCACTCGGCTAGGTAAGTTATGGAAAGGATACCTGAACCCATGTCTGTCTGAGTCCATGACTATTGATATCAAGAGGTCTTGATTAGAATCCTGGCTTTGACATCAGCTAACTGTGGAATATTGGATAAGACACCTCCTCTCAGCTTTAATTTTACTTACCTGTAAAACAGAGTTAGATTTCATCTTTAAAATCTCCTTGCAAAGTACTCCATGAAGTACCCTGACTTTCACTATTTGCCTACTTTCTAAAATAAATGTAAATGTTACTAAAATCAAGTTATTTAGATGTTTCTTATTTCCTAAACTTCACTGAACATTGTTCAATCATTTCTGTTATAATATTTAAAATTATAACACAACTTTTATTTTATAAGTACTAAGTAGAAATTCTGCTGTTCTGTTTTACTTGAAATAATTTGCCATTGCATTCAAAATTAAGAGAAAACACCACCAAAGCAAACATACAAAAAGCCACAATTAAAAAGATCACATATTACATTTTCTCTTGTAAGTGGGAGCTAAACATTGGGTACATTTGGACATAAAGATGGAAAGCACAGATACCAGGAACTCCAAAAGTGCGAAGGTGGGAGGGTAGTTAGAGTGGAAAAGTTACTTACAGACTACAACGTTCAATATTTGGGTGATGGGTACACTAGAAACCCAACCCTTACCATAGCATGCATGTAATACCCATATAACAAACAAGCACATGTACCCTCTGAATAAAAAATTAAAAAAAAAAAATCAAAAGACAAGCCCATTCACTTCTATGTATTTTCCATTTTGAGTTTTTCTGTGTCCTACAGGTTATTTCAAATTGTTTTTCATTTGTGTACACATGGAGATTTTATTTCTTTTTGCTTTTGACTTCTGATTTAGTTGCATTATAGACAGTGAATACATTCTATACAAAAATTCTTTAAAATTATTGAGACTTATTTAGTGGGACAGTAGATTCACTACTAGTGCATCCCTTAATAGTAATGTAAATCCAAGGCTATAAACTGATCTACATTAAATATATACATCTACATTAAATCAGGCTTATTAATGGTTTTGTTCAAATTTAAATCCTGAAATCTTCCACCATGTTGCTGAATTTTTTCAAATCTCTTTTTATATATGCTGAGGATAATTCATTTGTGTACAAGTTTAGAATATTTATATTTTGATGAGGTAAACATTTTCATCTTTATACAATGATGATTCTCTCTGTCCCTAATGGTATTTTTCTGTCTTAAAGTCTATTTTGTCTGCTATTCAAGCTCTCTCTGGTGTTTGCCTTATGTCTACACACACACACACACACACACACACACACACACACACACACACACACGCAGACAAATAAATGATTGATATGTATTTTTTTTTTTTTTTTTTTTTTAATGTTGGATCTCCCTCTGTCACCAGGCTGGAGTTCAGTAGCGCAATCTCGACTCACTGCAACCTCTGCCTCCAGGTTCAAGTGATTTTGTAGTCCAAACTTTCTTTGTTCTTAATTATTAGATGTGCCTTATAAAAGAAATGTACTACTAGGTAGTACATTGTTATTGTTTTTCATATATCCCACTGGAACTATTTTAGGTAGAATTTTAAATATAGGTTATTACGTTTTTCTATTTTTACACACAAAACAGCTTTCAAACCATACACACAGTTCTTGTCTTGCTTTTTTTCATTTAACGCTGTACATTGAAGAGTTTTTTATAGCAGTGTCTTCTTACTATTATTTACTATCTGCACTATATCCTTACTGAACCAGTCCTACTGATGTACATTCTTATTATTACCAATATTTTTCTATCCAAGACCTACTTTGGATATTATTTCATAATGTGAAAATACATCCCTAGGATAGGTTTCCAGAAGTGCAATTTCTGAGACAAAATGTCTATGTAATTGAAATTTCCAAACGTCTTGCCAAGTTACCCTCTAAAAGATTGAACCAATTTAAACTCCGAAGAGTAATATGTGAGAATGTTCAAAGTCATTGAGAAGGCATTATCAAACTTTTAGATATTTATCAACTTGAAAGGTGAAAATGTAGTTTTAAATCTCATTTCTCTTAATATGATCATTAATAAGGCATTAAGAACACTTAATGAGTTTCGGGGCATCTGCAGGGGCATCTGTAGGTCCTTTTCTGTTAACTGATCATTATCTTTTACCTGCTTTTTAAATTTCAATGTTGGTCTTTTTCATACTCATTAAAAGCACTTTTTGTGTTAGATTAGCCCTTTGTCTATGAGTTGCAAACAATTTTCCCAGTTTTTTATTTATTTTGCCTTCACTTACATGTGTTATTTTGCCATGTAATTTTCTTTTATGTGGTCAAATGTATCACTTTTCTTTTATAATTTATAAATCGTGAATTATAGTTCACTCTAAGTTTATAAAGAAACATGGTTTCTATAATACTTCTAGTACTTTTATTATCTCACATTTGGTATGTAAATCTTTGGTCTATTTGAATTTTTTCTGATAAGCAATGTGAAATGTTGGTCAAATGTCATTATATTAATTTTTCGAAGCCTGTGTAGCTGATTGAGCATATTTGTTAACTGGTCCATAATTTGAACATTATTTTGAAATGCTGCTTTTGTCATATACTAAACTTTCCTACATATTTAGGTCTGTTTCTGGCCATTATATTCTATACCATGGCTCTGTCTCTGTTTCATTACCACATTGTTTAATTATTGAGGCATTATAGTATGTATTAATACATAGTAGGTCTAGCTGCCACTTTAACAGTTTTAGAATCTACTGGCTATGTATATATGAATTTTTTCTATATAAAATTTAGGGTCAGCCTATGTACTCTTGGAGTCTGTCCTCACACTTCTCTTTGTATATGAGAAGATTATATTACATTAATAATTTAGGAAGAATTGACATATTTATGATGTTCAGCCTTGCTAGCTGAGAACACAGTGTTTTCTTTTGTTGAAGACATTATTGGTGTCTCTCAGTAATGTTCACTTTACTCATGAGAATTACATAATTCTCATGAAGTTTATTCCTGGGAACTTAAATTTGTTAGTGCTATTGTAAATGGGTTATTTTTCTCATTGTATTTTTCAATTTTGTGGGGGAATGGGGGATAGGAAAACTTAATTTATATACGTTATGTTGTACCATGCCATTCACTAAATTTTCTTTTTATTTACAGGCATTTCCCCAGTGGATTTTCCTGGGATTTTTAGCCAAAACTACATCATCTATAGATTATAAAACAATGTTTACCTCCTCTTTTCCAATTTCTATACATTTAAATTCTTCTGTCTAATTGCATTGGCCAGTACCACTAATAGAATGCTAAATAATTATAGTGAACATAGGCATCCTTTTTTGTTTCTAACTTTAGTGGGTCTTGTATTTCCAAATTAGGCATGATGATGATTTGGGGGTCAGATAGATATATTCTATCATGTGGAGAAAAATCTCTATGTATTCTTTAATTGAATATCTTTATCAAAAATTGAATAAATTTGTCAACATTTCAGCACCTATGAAAGAAATCACAAGATTTTTTTCTTAGATGCATTAATAGGATGAATTTATATTAATAGATTTACTGATATTGAATCACCCTTCCCTTAATAAAAGAAACATGAAATGTATATTCTCTTAATTTTCTGCTGGATATTTGTTAATATTTTATTTAGAGTTTTTACATCAATATACTTCTATTTTTAATTGAAAAACTTTCAGGTTTTAAATTACATGTTATCATCACATTATAAAAAGCATTTGAAAATTTTCTCCACTACTATATATTTAGAAAGAATACAAAAGCATAGCACATATTAAATATCTATATCTCTATCTCTCTCTCTCTCTATCTATCTATCTATCTATCTATCTATCTATCTATCTATCTATCTGTATGTCTGTCTGTTTGTC
This sequence comes from Macaca mulatta, assembly GCF_049350105.2. NCBI lineage: Eukaryota > Metazoa > Chordata > Mammalia > Primates > Cercopithecidae > Macaca > Macaca mulatta. The sequence continues at coordinate 63,606,258 of NC_133409.1, read as the reverse complement.
TATCTATTTATTTATTTTGAGATGGAGTCTCTCACTGTTGCCCAGGCTGGAGTGCAATGGCACAGTCTCGGCTCACTGCAACCTCTGCCGCCCGGGTTCAAGCAATTCTCTTGGCCTCTCGAATAGCTTGGATTACAGACACTTGCCACGATATCTGGCTAATTTTTGTATTTTTAGTGGAGACAGGGTTTCACCGTGTTGTCCAGGCTGGTCTTAAACACCTGATCTCAGGTGATCCACCCAACTTGGTCTCCCAAAGTCCTGGGGTTACAGTCATGAGCCACTGCACCCAACCATATTGAATTGTTTCTGTAAAATCATTTACATTAGGTTCGTCTTCTGGAAATAGTTATTTTACTCATTTTTTATTGATTCTCTGGAAATCATTCCACTTACATTTGTAAACCTTTTTCACCAGTATTATTAAACTATATTTTGTAAAAGTCTATACATACTGGTTTTCAAAATGATTTGCATAAAATTGAGAAAAGAAGTCTTTAGATAGTTTCCATATTCGTTGATTCTATAGTTTTGTTGTTGTTGTTGTTGTTGTTGTTGTTGTTGTTGTTTTTGAGATGGAGACTCGCTCTGTCACCCAGGCTGGAGTGCAGTGGCAGGATCTTGGCTCACTACAACCTCCGCTTCCTGGGTTCAAGCAATTCCCCTGCCTCAGCCTCCTGAGTAGCTGGGACTACAGGCATGCACCACCACACTCTGCGAATTTTTGATTTTTAGTGGAGACTAGGTTTCACCATGTTGGCCAGGATGGTCTTGATCTCTTGACCTCATGATCTGCCGGCCTCACCCTCCCACAGTGCTAGGATTACAGGTGTGAGCCAAAGCGCCCGACTTATATTTCTTCTTTTTGAAGCAGCTACCTTGTCTGGGGTAAATACCCGGGGTTCATCATCTCACGCCGGGAAAATTTATGGCGTGTCTCACGCCAGGGACACACACGAGGAGTTTAGGAGTGGAGGTTTAATAGGCAAAAGAAAGAAACAGAGAAAGGAAAGCAGCTCTCTGTCTAGTGAGAGAAAGGGGACTTTGAGAGCAAAAAAACTGGCAGGGCAGATGTGTCAAATTTTATAGTCAGGCTTGAGGAGGCAGTGTCTGATTTACATAGCGCTCACAGATCATTTCTATCAAGTTTGACGTTCACATAGCTGGCAGAGCAGGCTGGCGGCCCCACCCTAATCCTATGCAAATGAACTTTCCCCTTGGTCAGTACCATCCTGTCTGCTCTTTACTGTACAGGTGGCTGACAGAGAAGGGAAGATAGAGCTTCCATTTTAAACATGATTGGCACAACTGCCAACACCTGTGTCTGTCTGCCGCTAGAATTTTTCTTTTCTTTCTTTCTTTCTTTTTTTTTTTTTTTTTTTTTTTTTTTTTTTTAACAGGCTGCTCCTTGTTAGAAAGGAAAGTGATTTGGGGCTGCTTTTCATTAAAAGGTAAACCTTACCAAGGACTTCCATATCCTCGCTATCTGCCTAAGTAATTTTTTCTTAACTCCTGTATCATTTTCATGTACTTTCTTATCTTGTATATGTGTGCTTTCTTCACTTCTACTCCTTTTTTATTGATTAGTTTGTGGATCATTTATTTTATCAGTTTGGTCAAAGACTTGACTTTCGATTTGAGGACTAAATTCTGATTTTTTTTTTTTTTTTTATCTTGCCCAGATTCCTAAGGTGTCTGGGGTCATACCCTACAAACCATAAATTCTCATCAGATGGGTTTTATTTAACCATATCTATCGTGACTTACTTTCCAAACTGACTCTGGCATAACATTAGGACACAAGGAAGAAAATCAACATATTTTACCCGAAAGCATGTTTCTTTGCCATATCGTGAAATGCCCTTGCAAAGCTGTTCTTTGTGGGGGAAGGTTTGCATCTGTAAAGAATCTCTATTAACATAGTTAGATCTTTTTCTTCCATACCCTCCCAGTACTAAAGAGCTTAACTAAGAGTCTAGCACCTTTTAAAAATCTGAATAGGAAATACTCGTCATCTATTGTCTCTAAGGGCAACCACTATAAGAATTCAAAAGAACCCCGGTCTCCACAGTCTTTTATCTTAACCTGAACATTTCTTTTCTGTCCATCCCAGGTCTTCAGACAAACTCAACCAATTGTCAACCAGAAAATGTTTAAATTTACCTATAGCCTGGAAGTGCCCCGCCTCACTGCTTTGAGTTGTCATGCCTTTCTGAACTACATTTCCAACCAATGTATTTCTTAAATGTATTTGATTGATGTCTCATGCCTCCCTAAAATATATCAAACCAAGCTGCACCCCGACCACCTTGGGAACATTGTTCTCAGGACCTCCTGAGGGCTGTGCCATGGGCCATGGTCACTCACATTTGGCTCAGAATAAATCTCTTCAAATATTTTAGAGTTTGACTCTTTTCGTTGACAAATTTATTTACTCCTTGTTTCTTTCCTAATTAACTTATGCATTTACTTTTAAAACTTGTTTTTTTATTTGTTTTCTTTTATCTATTTTATTTAGATGATTATTTTATTTCATTTTTTATTGATGCAGACACTTAAAATTATTAATTTGTCTTTGAACATCTCTTTAACTGCAATAAACAGGTACAAATCTTAGTTTTCAAATTATAACAAAATACTTTTTTAAAAAAATACATGATTTTGGCTGGGTACAGTGGTTCATGCCTATAATCCCAGCACTTTGGGAGGCCGAGGTGGGCGGATCACGAGGTCAGGAGATCGAGACCATCCTGGCTAACATGGTGAAACCCTGTCTCTACTAAAAACTTCAAAAGATTAGCCGGGTGTAGTGGTGGGCGCCTGTAGTCCCAGCTACTCGGGAAGCTGAGGCAGGAGAATGCCGGGAACCCGGGAGGCAGAGCTTGCAGTGAGCCGAGATCGCGCCACTGTACTCCAGCCTGGGAGACAGAGTTAGACTCCGTCTCAAAAAGAAAAAAAATACATGATTTTTACATGTAAATTAAAAAATAATTAAAATAAAAAAATTCAGAATCTTTCTAATGTGTTTTCCTTTTATTATTATGCATCATAGACTTGCCTTATTCTTTTCTATGTCTACCTAATATTCCATTCTCCAATTAGTTGACATTAATTTTTATTTTAATGGGTTTTTTTTTGCAACCATGAACATTGCTGCAATAAACATCTTTCGATATATTCAATATACATGAGAGATTTGTTTATCAATTGCTGTTTTTATTTCTATGCATTAGAGTTCAAGGAGTAGGATTTCTGAGTTGAATAGTATGTGTAATTACAGTTTTAATAAATATTGCCAAATTGCTTTTTAAAAAGATTATTCCTGGCCGGGCATGGTGGCTCATGCCTGTAATACCAGCACTTTGGGAGACCGAGGCGAGTGGATCACCTGAGGTCAGGAGTTCAAGACAAGCCTGGTCAACATGGTGAATCTCTGTCTCTACAAAAATACAAAAATTAGCCAGGTGTGGTAGCATGTGCCTGTAATCTCAGCTACTCATGAAGCTGAGGCCAGAGAATTACTTGAACCCAGGAGGCAGAAGCTGCAGTGAGCCGAGATCATGCCTCTGTGCTCCAGCCTTGAGACTCAGTCTCAAAAAAAGAAAAAAAAGATTATTCCTGATATCCTTATCATATATTAATGTCTTTTGGATCTGTAATGATGTCTTCTTTTTCATTCCTCATATTGGTATTTGGTAATTTTGTTCTCTTTATTTCTTTATCAGTTTTGCTAGTTTATTGGTTATATTCATCTTTTCAGAAAATACGTTTTGGTTGTGGCAATTTTCTCTCTTGTACAATTGGTTTTTATATTATGGAAGTTTACCTTTTTTTTTCCTTCAGTTTTTAAGTTTAGTGGTACATGTGCAGGATGTGCAGATTTGTTACATGGATAAACATGTGCTGTGGTGGTTTGCTCCATCATCTAGGTAGTAAGCCTAGCATCCATTAGCTATTCTTCCTGATGCTCTCCCTTCCTGTGCACCCCTCCTCTGACAGGCCCCAGTGTGTGTTGTCCATGTGTTCTCATCATTCAGCTCCCATTTATAAGTGAGAATATGCGGTGTTTGGTTTTCTGTTCCTGTGTTACTTTGCTCAGGATAATGACTTCCAACTCCATTCATGCCCTAAAATTCTTTCATTTTAAATTGTGTTCCCTCTTTGACATAAGGGTTGCTTAAAAGGTTTTTTTTTTTTTTGTGGTTGTTGTTGTTTTGTATTTTTAGTTCCACCTGGACTCATATTTTTATTTCTTAGTTTTGTAATTCAATGCTAATTTCAGTTAATGGAAAACAGAGAATACCATCTGTGTATTCCTACTTTTTAGATTCATCAAGATTTTCTTTCTGCCCTAATACATGTTCAGATTTTATGAGTGTCCTATGCTAACTTAATAAAATGTATGTATTTTCAATTTTCTGAGTTAAAAATTAAGTTTTTATCAATCAGATATGACTGATTAAATGTTATTAAACATTTTGTGCTTGTTATTTTTTTCCTCTTTTTAAAGCATTGAACAAGAGAAATAAATTAAAGTTGCTGCAAGTAGTCTGTTTCTAATTCTTCCTTCTTATGTTTCCTGAAATTTTGATTTATGAATCTTGATGCTATGTTACTTGGTGCAAACATATTCAAAAGTGTTAGGTCTTCATTTTGAACAGAATGTTAACATCATCATGTGTCCTTTTTTGTGCAACTTAATGCTTTCTGGACTACACTCCACTTTTTCTGCATTAACATTCTTTAAATTTTTATTTATTTTTCTAAACCTTTGTCTTATGAGTATCTGCTATTAAAAGCAGCAGAGTTTTCTTTTTGAAACAATTTGGAACACCCCCCCCCCATTTATAAAGTTACTGTTTCAATCATGATTTGAACAGAAAAATTAAAATCATTCTATGCATTTTAATTAGAGAGAATTAAAGGTTTATGCAACCACTGGAACCATTGAAAAAGACATTGTCAGCAAGCTGTCTTAAGAAAATCTGGAAGTGCCTATATCGCAATCAATGATTTCAGCTGCCTGCAGCACCAAAGTGGGTGATTCATAGGCGAAATCCCAAAGAGAAATGAACACCAATTTTCTCAGTTGCCTACACACAGAAGGTGTAAGCTCAGTTAATTTCTCACAGCACGTGTTTCTCAGGAAGGCCCAGAAACTACCCCTGTTGACCTGATTTGGCCTGCTCAAGGTTTGGCAAATGTCTTACTAGGACATCTAGTCAGTAAGTTTTAGTCAGTGTGATATCATCTATGTATTGGGCCAGTAGATTCTCCTGTGGGATAGCAAGCTGATCAAAGAAAGTGAAAATATGGTTCCATTGTCTTCAGGCTGCTTTTATTTCTATCAAGAAATTTGTTGTCATATCCTTCGTAGGTTATTTCACTTTCCACTTTGCCTGACTTTTAAATTCTTCTCTTTATCAAATTCTATTGTTCTACAGTTTCAACATGATGTACCTTGGCACAGATTTATTTTGTTTCATCCTGATTAGGGTACATTAGAATTTCTGAATCACAGTAACAGTCTCAACATTTGCCTCAGAACAAGTAGGTCTTTGCAATTAAAAAAAATTATGTTAAGTTCAGGGGTACATGTGCAGGTTTGTTTCATAGGTAAACTTGTGTCATGGGGGTTTGTTGTACAGATTATTTCATCATGCAAGTATTAAGCCTAGTACCCATTACTTACTTTTCCTGATTCTCTCTGTCCTCCCACTCTCCACCATCCAATAGGCTGCAGTGTGAGTTGTTTCCCTCTGTGTGTCCATATATTCTCATCATTTAGCTCCCACTTATAAGTGGGAACATGTAGTATTTGGTTTTCTGTTCCTGTGTTAGTTTTCTAAGAATAATCGTTTCTAGCTCCATCCGTGTCCCTCCGAAGGACATGATCTCATTCTTTTTATAGCTGCGTGGTATTCCGTGGTATATATGTACCACATTTTCAGTTTTTTTGTGTGTTCACTGTTTCAAACTCTGGATTCAGCTCACTATTTTCTTCAGAGAGAGGGAGGAAATATACACTTCTCTTTATTTCTTGAGAAACCAAAACATAAAAGAAAGTTTATTATGTCCAGCATCTAGTTAGTTATATTTTATTGAGAGGCCTTCAGAGTGCTGTCAATTGAAAACATTTAGCTCAGACTATCTACCATAAATTTCATGTCTGAAATAACTATATTTGTTAAAATAATGTTAGGGTTCTTAATTATTTAAAACATCATCAAAACACTTGATATTTTTAAAATGGAAAGTCTGTAACTACACTCCTAATAAATGCATAATTTATAGACATTAAAAACATTGTCTTCCTTTAATCACTATCCCAGAGTTAAATTCTGATTCTTTGTGTTTTGCTCCTCAATGCTGGAAACATTCTGAAGCATTTACCCTGTTCAAGAGTTATACATTCTAAATTTCATGCTCTTTTCCTGAATTATGTATATATGAATATATATAATTATATATACTGATGTTAAATAATTTACTATGAATATATATTCATAGTAATATATACACTACTCATAGTATATATATATATATATATATATATGTACACACACACACAAACACATATATATCTTATATATATTATTTAGCTTCATTCATGAGTAATTTGATGCTTCCTCTTTTAATGTTTTGGACCAAGAGATGATGCAATGAAACATGGTCTTGAGAGTCAAAGAAAAAAAAGAAAAGAGCAACTCAGTGTATTGATAGCTTTAGAAAATCTAAATGAAATGGTGCATTTGCCAGCAGTAACATTACTGTTATGAGAGCGTCACTTCTGGACTGGCCCATATCCACAGGAGTAAGAAGTTTTGGAAAAGATTCACTGCAATTCTTTTTGCCAATCTTCTTAAACATTATCAAAAAGATACTATATCATTGCTTTCTTTTTGAAAGTAATGTATACCCTATTTTTGTTATAGGCTTATACTCTGTCAAATCAATCATTTATTGATTTTATATATATGCAATTATGTATATATGCAATCTAGAATTTCTATTACCCATTTCATTCCAGATGCTAAATTCTTCTTATGTCATATTTACCTACTCATTATTTTCATAAAGATGGCAAATATAAATATTATTGCTTACCATTTTCCACATGGCAAACATGAAGCAGGGAGTGATCAATTGTCATTATGCCAGGTTAAGAACCTAAGCCTCTCTTTAATTTTACACAAGAGTTTGTTTTCTAAAACCTCTTAAAATATAACCAACCCAGAGGAGCCTGAATAGTCTAAAGGCTATCATTATCTATCTTGCCTCTAAAAAATTAAAGGTTCCTATCGCAGCCCTAGTTTTATAACCTCATTTTGATAATTTCAGGCTGAATTTTTTCTGGATGTTTCTAAAGGATTTTTGCCAGTTTCATAACCAAGAGAACGCATGAGTGAAGAGAAAAAAATATATACTCAAATTTCTTCTTTACTACAAGGGTCTAAGCAATGATTGTAAACTCAATGCAGTGAGCCATCATTCCCCCAAGTCCTTTTTGTCCATTTGTTTCATCTGGGCTTCACCTCAGGTGCCACACTGCTCTTTGGTCCTTCCTCTGCCCCTCTTCTGCAGAAAACAGAACTCGCTTCACTGCAATCCACAACCTATCCACACATCCCCTATTCCGTCTCTGCCCTAGATTCTACTCCATGAGTTTAAGTCCTGTCTTATTTTACTCTCACAAAGTTTCATGTGGTTCTTCTTGTTATTATTAATTATTATTGTTATTGTTTCCATTTTATAGACAAGGAAATTGAAGCTCAGGGAGATAAAGTCACTTGGCCTAAGCCACTAGCTTGTAAGTAAAAGAGACAGAGTTTGAAACAGATTTGTTTGAGTTCAGAGATTCACTTCTTAACCCCTAGGCCATTGTATTAGCTTTTTCTCACGCTCCTGGATAAAGACATACCAGAGACTGAGTAATTTATAAAGAAAAAGAGGTTTAATGGACTCATGTAGCTGAAAAGACCTCACAATCATGATGGAAGATTCCACATGGCTGAAAAGGTCTCAAAATCATGACGGAAGGTGAATGGCACATCTTACATGGTAGCAGACAAGACACAATGAGAGTCAAGAAAAAGAGGAAACCCCTTATTGTTGTACCCGAGCGAGTTAGGGAAAAACCACACTTTGAGATGAATTTAAGAGTCCTTTATTAGCCGGCGACCAAGAGACAGCTAATGCTCAAAATTCTCTCGGCCCCGAGGAAGGGGCTTGATTTTCTTTTATACTTGGGGTTGGGAAGGTGAGGGGGAGCTCAGTTGCACAATTTTACAGAAGTAAAAACATATAAAAAAGTTAAAAAGACAAATGTTTACAGAGAAACAAAGAGTTCCAGGTGCAGGGGCTCTAAATCTTTCATAAGATGTTATATATGTGGGCTCTGCCGGACACAAACTCAAGGTTTTATGGTGTTATCTCTTGAGCAAAATCCTGGGAACTTCGTATATTGCTTGCTTCAGTACCTTATCAGTTAATTGGACTCTTTGATATGTTGAGAGTCTGCTTAAACAAGTTAACTCCTTGAGGAAGGGGGTGGGTAAGGAGTCCTTGAAGCCTTGCAAATGATGGAGCCAAATGGAGTTCATCTGGCTTTCTCAGCTAAGGGAGAGCTTATTCATGTGGAAACAAGGCTAGGTGATTAGGGGAGAAAGGAAGAGTCTAAAAACAAAGTTAGTAAACATCAAGGTTAGGTATTACATTTATAAAACCATCAGATCTCATGAGACTTATTCACTACCATGAGAACAGTATAGGGAAACCACCCCCATGATTCAGTTATCTCCCACCAGGTCCCTCCCACAACAGGTGGGAATTATAGGAGCTGCAATTCAAGATGAGATTTGGGGGGGGGGGGACACAACCAAACCGTATCAGTCGCACACATTTTCATCTTTGCCTGATGTCTGTGGATAAAGTTGGAAAGCTACTCAGGGAAACATCATCCAATGTCCCACCTGTAGTTCTCCAAAACCCCTGCTTGTCCTGAGGCAGGGCTGACTTTTGTCTGACTCTGGTTGAGTTCCTAGGGAATCTTTCCCCACAGGGCCTATGTTTTCTCCTCCCAGGGATATTTTGTCTCGGGTGCATGTGAATGTGTATGGGTTGCTGTTGTGCCCGTCCCTATCTAACTGCTGTTTGCCTGTTTTTTATTGGATAAAATTAGGCCAATGTCTTGCCATTAAAGTTTCTCTGAAAGACTTAGAAAGTCTCAGGCAGAAGGTTCCTCCAGGAAAGGCACTTAAAAAGATTACAGGACCTCAAATAACTCAATAAATTAAACACCCTTGCATATAAATGCAACCCGGGCTTTTATATGATATATTGCTAACAGACTAGAAGATTCTTCGGGGCAAGATCTGGGTCAAATTGTTGAATGTTCCTTATATATTCTATGCATCAAAATGATACAGGAGGAGGACAGGGAAGTGCTGGGGAAAGAAAGGTGGGGTCCCAGGTGAGGGGTCCACCCTCGGGCCTGTGCCCACGGACCTAGGTGAGGACAGGCACTCCTGTTTTCATGACCAAATGTTGCATTTTCCAAGATCAACGTGGCCTATCACACCCCCAGTCCTGTGCGTATAAAAACCCTGAGACCCTAGCAGGCACAGACACAAGCAGCTGGACGTCGAGAAGAACACACGGGCAGAAGAACACACCAGCAGAACACACCGGCACAAACCAGCAGACACCAGCAGGCCATCTACAGCGGGGCGATGTGGAGTTCAGCCGAGGGCAGTCAGAGGAGAGCTCCACTGCTGGGTGGCCTGACTCCAGGGGAAGACTTCTTTCCCATTCCATCCAGCTTCTGGCTTCCTCATCCACCTCCCTGAGAGCTATCACCACTCAAAAAACCTTTGCACCTATCCTCCAAGCCCATGAGTGATTCAATTTTTCTGGTACACTAAGGCAAGAACCCGAGGATACAGAAAGCCCTCTGTCCTTGCGATAAGGCAGAGGGTCTAATTGAGCTGATTAACACAAGCTGCCTGAGGATAGCTAAGCTGAAAGAGCGAGCTGCAGTGTAATGCGTGATGCCCACTGGGGCTTCAGGAGCTGTAAACACTCAAGCCTAGATGCTGCCCTGTGGTTGCCCCACATGTAACGTTGTCTTATTCTCTGTTCCACAAACTCTCAGAGATAGCAAACTGGGGCCCAGGAGGGAGACTGGTCTGAGAGATTTGTACAATGTATTTTTTTTTTCCATGAATAAATGCTTAACAGAAAAAACATTAGGAACTTTCAAATAAAAATCTGGATTTTAGACACTTCTTGCAATGTCAAGAGATGAAGCAGCACTGGACCCCCATGTCTGCCTTACAGCCATAGGCTGGAGTGAAAAGCAACTGTCTCTTGCAAGGGGCATGAGCTTCCCGTGTCTCTACCTCTTCTTGTGAAATTGCAAGCACTGAGGCCAAAACTCATTGCTGGTAACTTTGACACACTATTGTTTTTCTTCTAGCAGAGTTAAAAGGCCAGTAAAACAATTCATAGTGTCATTTCTCTATCCAAAGTGGAGAAATCAAAGACTGTGTGTTTCAAGAAAAATTGATGCGAACATATTTTTTTTTGCAAAGATGAAGACTATTCCTATGAGTTTTATGTAAAGAATGTTTGTGATCAAAGAAAAAACCTAAGATACCCTGAAAAATAATTTATGGTAAAAGTTATAAAAATATGTTGAAGACACACTTATTTAAAAACAATAAAAAATTAACAATATTTAAAATATTTTGTTTTTCAAAGTGATGTTGCTGTGAAACACAATTATGATGTGTGAGGGCAATTCTGTTTTTCATCTTGAGACCCTGGTCTAGAGGATTGGATTTCATTAGCCCGTTTGGAATGTTTCATTTATAATTTAATTTTATTACAATAATAATTCTGTTATATGAAATTAACATTTTTGGAGCTACAGTTTGTGATACAAAGATGTATAAAACATACCCTTTGCCCTCCAGCAACTCTCTAGATGTTGACTCATTCATTATTTCAGAAAATATTTATTGAGTCCCCCTGAGGGTCAAACACTGGGTTGAACGGGTGATGCCAAGATGAATTATAGAGTCTCATCTCATAAGAAGCTTATGGTCAAATTGGAGAGGCTTATATGTAGGCAAGTACAGTATAGTGTAGCAGTGGGTGGGCTCAGGGCACAGTGGGATCTTACAGTGGAAAGAGTGAAGAAGCAGGGGCAGGGCATGGGAAGGTAATGTGAAACAGAGCCAGGTAATCTGTTGGGAGTTAATTCTCCATGGGGTAACATGTTGTCCTGCACATTTTGTAAGCAGAGGTACAGAGTGTCTTTTACTCTGGAAACTTTTTTAAGGACACCTGTGCAGCAAATAGCCTTGGAAGATAAAGATGTCTCTCTGTAGAGCAAAGGGTGGGCATGCTTACCATCCTCTATAGTAAAGGTAATGTCTCCCTCTGGAGACTGTCCATCACAGGATTTGAGTTCCTTAAGCTCAGGGTTCCTCTCCTATATTACAATCCATTGAGTATGCAGGTGTCATCTGGGCCTGTCCACATCGCCCTCATGGGGTGTGAAGGCAAGGGGAACTGATGCAAATATGTTGATCCTTCTGCTGCTCCCCTTGCCATGAATAATAATGTTCTTTGTCTCTGACCCAGGAGTCTCACTTCTGTTAGCATCCATGAAACTGTAGCAGACTAGTTTCTTAGCTTATAAGCTGAGTACAATCTCAGACTCTTCACAGTTCTTTGTATAGCCTGTTGGCAGAGTTTTGTCCTGTTTATCCAAAATCTTGTGTATCTAGGTTGGAGGAGGGATGTATTTATTTATTGGAGTTAAAAAACAAAATAGATTGTGAAAAAGTGTTTCGAGAAAATAGAGTCAAAGACCCTTCCTATCATTGCTCACATTTCTGTGCGGGTGAAATACAGGAAACATAGACATCAAAGACAGTCTAGAGGGAAATAGAAGGAAAGTTTTCACAAAACAGCAGCATGTGATCCAAGATAGTTGTGGTGCATTGGAGACATAATTATTACTGTTCACCATCTAGAGACTGGGTCATGAAATAGGAACTTCAAGCTTTTTCTAATTTGATTTTTTGGTTTTACTGGTTAGTGGCAGTACGTTAGCTGCCTGATTCCAATAGTCCTACCTTGCACGTTCCTCCACATCTTCATCCCTCTTCCAGCTCCAGCCAGATAGCGCCAGCTCCTGAGCTGTGACCTCTGAAGGGTGCTGTGCAAGGTCACTTCTCTGTCATGCTTACTTCTGAACCTTGGTGAATTCTTTCTGCTCATTATGTCATTATAACGGGGGGAGGGGGGCGGGTTCCTTTTCAGTGCCTGTTTATGGTTGAACTTGTTACCATGCTTGAACCTGTTAAAGAACCAAAAATAGCTACACCTCTAGAGAAGTTACATTCTGAAGCTGGTTTAGGTTTTATGTAACTGCTCTCTCTTCCTTGGATGTGTCTATTTCTGCCTCAAACTTTTCCTGTTCATAAAAAGCGTAGCTATTTTGATTGGATTTGCATTTGTTCTGTCACGCAGAAGCACACTGACATCCCTCAGGGGCAATGCTGGATTCACAGTCAAATGAGCACGTTCTTCTCCCTCTCCCTAGCATTTCATCTCTGTAGGAAAATGACCAGCCACTAGAGTGGTAGCATTGTTAGAACAGCCACACTTATCACAGAGATGTTTTAAACCAGGCAAATTAAAACAAGTCAGGAGAAGGTGGCTAATCCAATTAATTAGGAAGAGAGAACTTCCAGCAGAAGGCAAAGTGGGAGACTCACCATGAGGCTTAGCGCTGCCGTGCACTGCAAAACCTAGATGTGCAACTGCCTATGTTTTTCACAGCCATCCTGCTTCTCCTCAGACATGCACCACTCAATCATTAGCCTATAAAACAGGTTTTTTTTTTTTTGTCTGTGCTTTTTCAGGTGAATGTGTGGGTGTGGGGGTTGAGGTGGAGGTGGAGAAGGGGATTTATTAAAGAAGAACCAGAGGGGTGAGAGGGTAGAATTTATTAGAAATGGCACAAGTAAACTTTGGGAAGAGTTTATGTTTGACTGAAAGTAACAGTGAAAGAGGGAGTGGAGATTATATATCAGACACCAGGCTGGGTTTAGAAGACCAGTCCAGGCAGGGTGATGCCAGGTGTCATGCTTTCCATGAGAGTCTTTTTAAAATATCTATTTTTAAAACTCTATTTTTGCAGATATTGGCATTGCTCTACTCTGGAAACACTTTAAAAGTCTACTCAACTACAGTTCTTTCTTCATTTTTTTTTTCTCTCTCTGCTTTCTAAATTAACACCAAACTCACAGACCCAGATTATCTTTGCCTAATGGAAGGCAGCACTTGTGTGCTCTGTGAGATGGTAGTTTATCAGCCCAGTTGAAATGCAGTCTTTTAGGATTTGTGCTGCTTTTCTCAAGCTCTGTGCTAATCATCCTGTTATCATCTCTGTCAGGTTTGTTGATGATAATCAGTTTTCCATCAAAGGTAGGCATATCTGAACACAAGTAGCTAAGCTTTCATCCAATGATGAGTTCTTTCATTTGCGAACAGCTAAACCTAATAAAGTTTTAAATTATGAGTCACCTTTTATTAAGGATAAAAGCCACCTGTCACCTTCCATCTGTGTATTTGCCTATTTTGATGTAAGAACCCTTGATACACTCTATTTAGTTTCATAAACAAGAAAATGCAAGTCAAAAACTCCTGGTGATTTGTTTACTGGTCAATAATACAGCCAGAATCAGATTCAAGTACTCAGTGAAATATCTATATGGGGAATCATTAAGAACTTAAAAATATTTAGGTTGGTGCAAAAGTAATTGCAGTTTCTGCCATTCAAATAAAGGCAAAACCACCATCGTTTTGCACCAACCTAATGTCTTTCCCTCAATGTTCACTTTGGTATGAACACTAATTTTGAATTTGTGACAAAAGTAATCTAGGTAAAGACAGAATTTAGACAGTGATGTATCAAGCTAAAGAAATTGTTTTCCCTTTTTTTCTAGGCAGAGCGATTTTGAAAGAAACACTTTGATAGACAAATAAAGGGAAAGAATGGGATCCTGCAGTCTGCTCAGGCTTTAAAGGATGATTTCTATATACTGTGCATTAGACAAAGAGAAGACTTTGTTACCCTCCTTGGGAAGAAGAAAAGAGGAAAGGGAGAAAAAAGAGGGAGAGACTTTAGCCATTGACATGGTAAATGGCTGTGCTTTGAAAAAAAATGTGATTATTTCCTATGACTCTCCCTGTTTGGTCAGTAGCCAAACTCAAAATACTTTGTGGGGATAGAAGTTTGTTGAAAGCAGGGAGCTGTTTAAATCTTTTGTCCAGGCTGATTGATCTGCAGTGAAAGTTGCTACTCTCATTGAGCATGCATTTAAGAGAGGATAGAGATAAATAAATTAACAAACATATAAACAATACAATTTAATAGAGTGATAAAAGTTTCAAAGAAAGAAACACTTGGATAATGAAAAACAGTTGACTAGTGATGGGCTGGCTAGAGATGGTGAGGAAAAGACTCTTTAAGGAGGTGACATTATGCAGAGGCAAGCAGATACCTCTCCTTCTTCCAAAATAATGCATATTCAAATGTTTTGCTAGTTGATTGTAGAGAATAAAAGATGAAATGACAGTTTTGATGTGCAAGGGGCTCACGAACTAAGAGGAGAAACAAAATACAACAAAATGAAAGACGTTTAACACAGTTCTACAGACTCATTCAGAAATACCGCTTCAACATTAATCCAGTTGGAATTAATCTCTATGAGAATTGGAAGCATGACTGGTTAGCTCTATGTTAACATCTCTCTGGACAAAGGAGAGTGTGTTGGTCAAGTCTCTTGGCTGCAAACTTCAGAGTCCAACTCAAGCTTGCTTAATTGAAATGGGGAATTATTGAGGGAATTCAGAGGGGCTGTCAGAAGTGGTGGAAAAAATGGATGGCAAATCTCGGAAAACAGACAGGAAACAAGACGGTTCCTAAGACTATGCAGCAGCAAAAATCTGACCAAGATGCCACCAGGTCATCATTTCTCTAAGCCACAATTGCTTCTGGGGACACTGCTTCCATGAATGAATGAATCTCAGCCTGGCAGAGTCACTCATAGACTGTCTCACATCAATCAAACAAATTCTGACAGTCCTGTGCACTTTGGACACTCCCACAAACTTCAAAGTCTCAGGCAGGTATATCCAATCAGTCAAGCTAAAAGACAGTTCATGTTCCAGGTCTCAACGGGGAGGGAGAGGGTAAGCCTGGCTGGTTTCCTTTTGTTTCAACAACGAGAAATGAAACTCCCTATTCTGCTAAGACTCGCACAAGGGAATTCCCTTGAAACAGGAAAGAGGATTGAAGTCTGGGTAGGAAAAATGTCAAATATTCCCAAATACGTTACTAGGGTTGCTCCTTAGCTGCATTTACATCTTTATCCCCATACTAATATTTTAAAATAAAAAGCTCTTGTCTAATGTAACTATTATTTGTATTGTCAAAAATTGCAGCCACCCAATTCCAGTACTAGAATCCCTTCCATCTCTAGACCTGTCCCAACCTCACTTCCACAGTTTCTAACATAGAGCCACTCTGTGCCACTAGGTGTCCCTAGGCCAACAGCATTATCATCATCTGGGAACTGGTTAGAAATGGAAATTCTCCAACCACAACCCATCCCTAATGCATTGCAACCTTTGCACATAGGGCTCAGCCATCTGAATTTTAAGAAGCCCACTGGATGATTCCACGTTTTATTATGGAAGGATCTTGGTCTTTGTTGGTCCATTTTTGTATAACTAGTAGTCTTCGGTTAGTTTTTTCCACTGGACATGGTAGGACTAGTACCCCAGGGGCTTTCTCAGTTCCATAAATCCTCCTTCCATTCCCCTTGGTGAAACAGTCATCTTTGGCCACCTAATAAGTTTAATTCTTATTTTATTTAAGATTAAAATTTTATCATTCACTCTTCTTCCCCCCCCCCCCCGCCGCCATTGCATGAGTTTCGTAATGACTATCAGCCGTTTGTGTTGGACACTTTGATGCACTGTCCCAATCTCCCTTCTGGAATAAAAAACCCAAAAATCTAGCTGCTTTGGGGATTGCCTCCATTAAAGAGAGCCATTTCACTGGACTTCACACCCCCTTCCAGGGTGGTCCACATCCAGTAACTGATTGCTTCACAGGTGTAAAGGACTGACCCTCTCCTTACCCAGTTTAGGACAATGTTGAAGGATCAACAGAGCTTAGCTACCTATAGGGCCAGCTGAGGCTTCTTTTGAAGCTACAACACAGTGTGACTTTCACCTCTGCCAGGTCCTGCTTCCTATTCTTTCCCTTCCACAGGTGTGGCTTTCCAGAACACTCGCTGATAAACCTGTATGCTAAGCCCCATCTCATATTCTGCTTCCTGGGGAGACCCACCTGTAAAACCATTTCATTCCAAATCTAAGGAATAATTGTTATATCCACTGGGAGAAACAATTCTTCATTGAATATTAACACTCCAAAACTCCAGAAATCCAAAGTTGCAAGAATAAGACACAAACATTTTGTGAGTGGATCATTGTTTTCTGAACACATTTATTCTGACATGAAACTAACTACTTCATACTTTGCTGGTTCAGAGCATCTAACACATCCAGCAGTTCTGCACCACCATCTCTCATGACATTGTCTCCAAGCTGGCATCATAAGAAAAATGGTAATCATTCTTTCTCTCATTTTGCTAGGGCCAGCTGTTTCTGGATACAGAATAAAACCATTGACTGACTTTGTTGATGTCCTAATGGAAAGCAGGACATTGTTTCCCATCAAGATTTATATCAAGAGGGATTATTTCCAAATAGAAAAGTTGTTTGAATGCCACACAACTAAAATATTGACATAGGGCTATGGAGACTTCAAGCTGGATGGCAAGGAATTATATGGGATGGGGAAAATAAACTCCAGTTGGGAAAAACAGGAGCAACATTGCATGTAGCTGGCTAAGCTTTAGATAGGTGCATAAAACGGAAAGCAGTCTGGTTTGTCACAAGATTGAAAGTAAACTTTATAAATACTGTCAGGATTCAGACATGTCCATCAATATACATACAAATATTTGATGCATTGGCTAGTTACTCTCACACATTTAAAAAATGGGGTCTGGGGCATTCAATCTCCAGTGAGCACAATTTAAATTAATTTATATGCCCTAAGGTAAAAAAAAATAACCATTTTATTTGAAATATTAGATAAGTCTGACTTTCATAATTGAGATGACTCTTCTCCCTAGTTAGCCTAATAACTGAATGTTCTGTATGTGTTGCATTCCATGGGTCATGGGTGACTATTTGGACCTTATCCAAAGACAAATGGTTAGAATCACTCAAAATTAATCTGTTAACTGATTTTTTTTCATGTGCATAGGAATGCAAATGTCACCTTGTGTCTGGCAGCCTAGTAGACTAATTTGAACTATTTGAATAGTTATGAAAACTTTATTTCAGAAATTTTAAAAATTAGCAGCAGATAGGTAAAGCAATTTCCCATATAAACAGAATTTATTTGACTTCTTGTCTTGACAGAAATATGAGCTAAAAGTATCTGTAAAGATTTTTCATATATATGTGAACTGTATATACTCATACATATACATACTTAACACTCATAAGAGTAAGATCAAGGAAATCATTCCAAAGTCCATTATACTTAAACTTTGTTACCAAGATCAGATTCTTCAAGTGAAGAACACCATGGGAATCAGTGGAAACTGTGCAAAGGTAAGAGAAAGAATCATGTATTACAAAAGTTCAAGGGATTTAGTGTGGCTGGAAAATGATTTGTACATGAGTACGGCAAGAAATAGGGTTAGAAATGAACAAGGATGAGGTCACAATGGGCATTTTATGTCACTCCAATGAGCTTAGATCTTGTTCTTCCCTTCAGTACCACAACTTCCCAAGATATTAACTTTAAACTGGAACCATAATTAAATTTCCAATCATCATTCCTTTTATTCTATCAAGCCCAACAGCCTTTGGGGAGAGGGGGAAAAAGAAATCAAATCCCTAAATTCAGCTAATGATTAAGCATTTCACAGTATTCAAGTAATAAGAAATATGTTTTTTAAAACAATTTTGTTTTAAATGATAATATGCATACAAGGAAACAGTTTGTAATTTCCCCATACCACAAGCCTTGCTTTAGCATGCAGGAGTTGTGTGAATCAATGAGTCCATCAAGGTAAAAGCAGACCCAGCCTGGTGCTTCAGATTTCATCATGAAACCCTGACTGCTGCCTCCCCTGTAACTTCTTCAACCAGCATCCTGATAGCCATTATTTCCCCAGAAATGTCCTGCTGCTTGGTTATCCAGGAGGACTGCCCTTCTACATTTATTAATGCTTTCTGTCATGTAACACATTTCCTGCCCAAGGTCTTTTCAGAGTCTGCAAATACGCCTGGAAGATTAACTGCTTTCCCCAATAACAAAAGGCACTGGGCTAGCGTGTGGGTGCTTGGGGCAAGGAGAAACAAAGAGAGAGACTTTCTTAGGGAAGAGAAACTACCGTGGACAGGAAACATTTTGGAAATCAGAAAGGAAATCTTCACAAAGTTGCTTATGGCTGACATCACCTAATTATCTATAAATATGAATCGTTTGCTGATGAAAAATGAAAAGAGAAAGAAAAAGGCAAAGTGCATTAAATCTACCTGAGGCACATGGATTCTCATTAGGAATGAAGAGGTTTCCTTAGGGGCTCAGACTCATGAACCAGTGCTTATTTTCATGACCACTGTATTTGAACAATTGCATTCTTGTTTCCTGAATTTTATTTTTGTTTTCAAATAATGTTCTCAGGAATCTAAAATGCATACTAAAATCTATGAGGGATGCATGATTTATTTATTATATCTACTGTTAGGACCAAACTACTCTAGTTCTTCTCACAGAGACAATAATATTCTTAACAACAATCAAATTAATAGAGGAAAATGGTAAGAAATCACTATTTATAAGTATAGTTTATTTCCAAAGAAAGTTTCTCAAGTGTGTGTGAATATGTAATTACCCACCTGCCATGATTGCCCATAATATGTGTGGTGCAAATTAAGAAAATGACATCTCTAACGAGATAAACTCCTATGAAAATATTCCCTGACCTTAACATTTTCATTGGGAAGGTTTTGCTAGTAAAATTTTTATTGATAGAGTTTATATGACTTTACCAGGCCAAATTTGATGATATTCATATCATTAAAAGTTTAGAGTGATTGCTCTGTCATTAGACCTAGAGTTGTTATGAGACAATGATAGAAAATGCAGAGAAGAACACCTAATAGACTTGATGTAATCATAAATTTTCAACGTTCCTCTACTCTATGTTGGGATGTAGAATTGAAAAGCATTTTCCAGGCCGAGTGCGGTGGCTCATGCCTGTAATCCCAGCAATTTGGGAGGCCAAGGTGGGTGGATCACCTGAGGTTAGGAGTTCAAGACCAGCCTGGCCAACATGGTGAAACCCCATCTCTACTAAAAATACAAAACATTAGCTGGGCATGGTGGTGGGTGCCTGTAATCCCAGCTACTCGGGAGGCTGAGGGAGGAGAATCGCTTGAAACCAGGAGGCAGAGGTTGCAGTATGCCGAGATCGCACCATCGTACTGCAGCCTGGACAACAAGAGCAAAACTTTGTCTCAAAAAACAAACAAAAAAACAAACAAAACAAAACAAAACAAAACAACAAAAAGGGAAACCCATTTTCCTTGCATAATTTAATTAACCTGTCTCTTTATTTTGGAGGCTTGCTAATTCATGATCCAAAAAGACTGATTTATGGAGCATCATGAGAACAAAAGCTAGGTGCTGAATAGAATAGAATTAAGCAGACTAAGAATAATATAAGAACAAATTTATTTCTGAGTTGACATCAGTTATAAAATGAGTTCAAGAGAATATTTACTGCTAAAGCTGGAAAGTCTGTGGTTTATTGACCTGATTTTTTTTTTATCTGACTAGAGCTTCCTCTTATTTCTCACTGAAGAATTAAAATAATATTAAAAATAGTAACAGTAATCCTTTAATAGTGCTGATTAACAGATATAATGTAAGTTTCCATATATATTTTTCTGTTTTATAGTATATATTATTCCATTTTATATTCTCACAGAAAATCACCAAATAAAAATTATTATTAATGATGGTCAAACCACGTTCAGGGAATGTTATCATTCCAAGTTAGTTTGCAAAATTTGTTATGATACAAAAAGAATTAAAGTGAATGCAGAGGAATGGCAAAACAACAGCATTTGGCTTTGGGAGACTCTATTTTCCAAAATATTTTAAGAACTAAAATTTGATTGAGAATGTCTTAAATATCAGTCTCTTGACACAGTAGCTAAGAGGTATCTTCTTTTAGAATATTAGGAAGTTATCCTAGAAAATATAAGAACACATGTCTTTTAGTATTGAGAATATTTATAAGTGAATATTTATAAATTAATATTGGGAACATTTATAAATAAAAGGAGGAGACAGCGACACATGGAGAGCGAATGTTAGCACTGAGGGAAACAAAAGTGTAACTCTCCTGGTGTTTGAATGGTGGTCCTTTTCTTATTAGGCTTTTGGGACTGGGTTGTGCAGAATGGAAGCCTAGCATTTGAGCAGGAGTTAATAGAGTGAGAGATGGATGGTGAATGGGGTCCTTTTTGCACACTCCAGAAAGTTCCAGTGTTTTTTGGTGTTCTTGCAAGAGGTCATTATGGGTAAAGCTAAGGGGTGAGCTACAGGTAGGTAGCCCACACAGTATACTAAGGAAATTACTGGAGGGGTGATAGGGTTTGGCTGTGTCCCCATTCAGATCTCATCTTGAATTGCAGCTCCCATAATCCCCACGTGTCATGGGAGGGACCTGGTGGGAGGTAGTTAAATCACGGGGTTGGGTTTTTCCCATTCAATTATCATGATAGTGAATAAGTCTCACGAGATCTGATGGTTTTATAAAGGGCAGTTCCCGTGCAAAAGCTCTCTTGTCTGCCAACATGTAAGACGTGCCTTTGCTCCTCCTTCACCTTTCGCCATGATCGTGAGGCACCCCCAGCCATGTGGAACTGTGACTCCATTAAACCCCTTTTTCTTTATAAATTACCCAGTCTCAGGTATTTCTTCATAGCAGTATGAAAACAAACTAATACGGATGGTTAGCTTCTATTTACACACAGCCTTATCATTCTTAGAATTAGGTAATAGGCACCCCACCCTTGCCTCCACCTGACACCCACATTACTGTGAGCCCCTCTCCTGGCTCACCTGGAGTAGGAGTTTGTGGAACTAACACCACATGGTCACCGGAAACCCAGACCCTCCTCCTTCAAAATTGTGCTTGGATACCCAGGAATTGAAAATTCTCCCCGCAGTGTCTTGAGCCTCTTTCCAGGGCCCTGTGAGTCTGTTCCAGGGTCTATTCCTCTGAGTATGGGGAACCCACCTAATGGATCACCTTTGCGCCTAGCAGATAACCAAAGGGGGGCTGTGTGTAGGCATGATGGCAGAGTCAGGGCTTGCAAGCATGTCAGGCACCTCTTGATGTGGGACAAAGCCAAGGGTTAAAAGAAAAGGTTAACCTAGCTAGGGGCTGGGTGCTGGGACATGATTTTTCCTCACCTCTATGCTCCAGCACAGGATTTCAAGCATTCTAAATAAGATTCTGTCCTAGGGCTTTATGAAAGTATATTTGTCAAACTAGGAGAACAGAACATATTTTACTTAACAGATTGTGAGCTTGACATATAACATTTAAACATTCAGACAACAGCTTGTAGATTTCCATTTGTACTCCTGCCCTAGGCGCTGCTGATGTTAAGGGTGGGTGTGCCGAATATTCTAGATGAAAGTGTGTAAGTTTATATTGCATGATAGCAGAGGCTCTTTAATGATTAGCATCTATTACAGTGCCTGACATAATAGTAAATAATTAATATTTTGGGAATGAAAGACTACATTCTTTTATTATTAATCATTTATTCATCTTATAAGCACAGTGGTGAAAAATCATATCTCTGGAACACAAGCTCCTGGAATGGAAAGTAAGAGACAACATTTTCTACAACAACAGAGAGTAGATTACCTGTGTAGACCACTTAGCAATATCTCTGTCACTTAGTGAATCTACAGTAAACATTACCTATCATTATTAATTATAGGGTCTATAGATTACGAATTCTGGATATTTCATCAGTCAACATTCAGTAAGCGTAGTTCGTGTAGTTGCTTTAAAATATGTCATCAATTTCCTAACATCATGAAAGTGAAAGTACCCGTGAAAAGACTTCTTGCCACCTAAATAATTTAGTATTCATCTTAATTGGTGACTTCCAGGACTTGTCAAACTATTTATTTGATTAATGTCTAGAGCAGTGACATCCTCAGAGTAGATATAAATTTTATTTTAAGATGTCTTTTAAATGAGAGAGTTTTATTGCCTTCAAATTCTAATATACCTGTTAATTTTTCCCCATATTTGTTTTGTTTGTTTGTTTGTTTGTTTTTGTGAGCACTCATCAATTCATACTCAGTCTATGAATCCAAAAGCACTCATCTAGGATGTTTAAACATACTGCATGCTGAGACCATTAAAGGATTTGATTAAGTTACAAGAATACTGTATATATTTGCTAAGTGAATATTATTTTTTAAGATAATCTGTCCAAAGGATACAGGATCTATTTATGAGTTTGTCCAAGTTTATCCCTGTATGAAAGAAGGTGACCCTAAAAAGAGCTGAGCCATAATTATTTCAGGCCTCCACAAAAAACAAACAAAAACCTCTTGACTGGGTTAGAGTCATATGTACCACCTGCCTTTTAAAAAGTTCAATACCGCATTTGCCTATTTGAACAATGTTTCTGTAATAAAGCAAGGATTACAATGACTCACCTACGTTTAGTTTCAGAGAAACCCTTGCCTTTCCAGAAACATTTGTAAGGCAGTGGTGAGGAAGAGTTTATTGGAATATTTGACATGCAAACATAAGTAAACCTCTTGTTATTTAGTGAGCCAAGATAAATCAAGTCATATCACTTTCCAAAGAATAGTGATTGCAATAGCTCATTGAAGGGGGCAGGTAAAAATCTATACATGTGCTTTTCTTGTATGATTTGTCATTTTTATTTTTAATTCTTTCCTTTCTCTCTTTGTTTCTTTTTCTTTCTTTTTACTTTGGCTTTATTCATATATACTACTCAAAATCCTCTTGGGAATCGGCAGAATAAAAATACTATGGACCCCACAGTGTAAACTCATGGAAGTTGCTGTGTGTTTTCAGTACCTGTCTCAGGGTCTGATCCAGTATACTGGCAATATGTACATAGCCAATAAATGAATAAAATAAATAGAACATTTCACTATTTTAAAGGGATCCCAGATTCTACTAGCCATTTGCAAAATCCACATGGAACTATAACTTGACAGGGAGAAATTATATCCTGAGCAGGAGAAATCAAATTTCAGTCGCCTAAACCTGTGCCATCTAATAGCATTACTGATTGAATCAAGCTGGCTTACTTTGCTGCAAAGCCCATTGCTTGGGCACAGGCATGGAGGATAACAATAAGGAGGCCAATTTTCTGGAAAGTACTATGTTCTGTGCCCTTTCTGCCACTGTCTGTCACCAAAGAGGTGTTTAAACAGTTAAGGAAATTCAGTTCTGGATTATCACAATATAAATTTAAGCCAAGTGGTAAAAGCCTATTTTCCTCAGTTTTTCCAAATGTTGTTCCTCACATCCCTAGGAAAACACCGATTCTCTCCATATACGTTTTCCATTATTCACATGAGGGAGCTGCATTCTTGCTGCTCTGTTGGGCCATGTTGCCTCAGTGAATGTCAGCTTGGCATCGGTCAATAGGAAGAGCTGTTCATAGGCAACTGTACCATACTCAACAACCTGCTGTCCACTGGTCATTGCAGTCCCATGGGACTATATTGACAAACCAGTAGCCCTTCTAGAACTGTAAATGTATGTGGGTGGAAAAAAAAGATGGAATTGTGACAATATTGTTATAAATATATATTGTTACAATACTGTATTTATACCTTTCATCATATATCATTTGATTGTAACAATACCTCTGTGAGCTAGAAAGAATAATTATTACTATATTCATTTCAGAGCTAAGCTAACTGATACTCAGAAAGATTCAGTAGCTTTTTCAAGCTTCATTGCTCATTTTGTTAATAAGGCAGAAATGTGGCCCTGTGCCATGCTGTCTCTCTAGCTGTGTCCGATAGGACACAATTAAAATGAAAATTAGCCATAGGGAGAAAGGAGAGAGAGGTGCTTAGCTTCCTAAAAGGAGATTTTTTACTGAGGATTCTGCAAGGATGAAAAAGAAGAGCCAATTTAATTAAAATCCTTAGGAAAATAGTATAAATATCATCCAAGGCTTCTCCCAATTGCATAGTGTTGGAATTTGAAAGCTTACTTTATATTGGATGCATTATATGTATCATATGAACAAGTGCTACTGTAGACTGGATGAGTCCTTTCATCAATAAAATAAAATAAAATAAAATGCCTCTGTTTCAATGGAAACCAGGAAGAAAAGTAAAATTATTTTTTTATCTACCTCCAAAACTGTGATCTCATTTTAGTAATGAATAGCTAAGCTAAACTTATTTGCTGCTTCAGGTACTCTTCTATATATTTTAAATCACTGAGTCTTCATAATAACCCTAGGAGCTTAGTTCTATAAATGTGCCATTTAATAGATGAAGAAACTGAGGCACACACTGGTTAGAAAGTGCCTGAGGTCACACCACTAGTGACTAGCAGAGGGAGAATTTGAACCTATCCCATATCCTTTACTTTTAACACTAGGTTCAAGCGTCTCTGAAATAAATGGCAGACTAACATTTCTCTGGTAGAAAACTCATACATGATACAGTTTCTTGGTGGATAGCTTCCTCTTACAAAAGTTACTGCCAAATCTAAAATGCAACGTTTTATTTTACGTGCTTTTTATTCCATCAATAATAAGTACAACAGTGTGGTCATTGTGATTTCAGGATCAAATAAAATACAGAAACACCAAAGGGTCTATTTTCACTTGAACTCACAGGCACCGCAGATACAATCACCTATTATTCTCATATATTTTTGATGTGGATCTCTAGAAGGAGATAAAACAATGATGAGTTCATACTGAGTGCCTGTGTTTCAGGTGAAGTGTGTCACAGTTTGTTAAACCCCTCGAAAATAGGGATTAAATTGTCTATACAGGAAGTCACTACTTTCATCTGGAGAATGACCACAAAATTGTTCCATGAAAACACACACACAAAGAAGCAGTATAAAGTTAAATGTAAAAATAAAATGTCTGGGAGGTGCGCCCAAGATGGCCCAATAGGAACAGCTCCAGCCTCCAGCTCCCAGTGCGAACGACAGAGAAGATGGGTGATTTCTGCATTTTCCACTGAGGTACCAGGTTCATGTCAGTGGGGAGTGCCAGACAATCGGTGCTGGTCAGCTGGTGCAGCCCAATCAGTGAGAACTGAAGCAGGGTGAGGCATCACCTCACCTGGGAAGTGCAAGGGGGAAGGGAATCCCTTTTCCTAGCCAAGGGAAACTGAGACACACAACACCTGGAAAATCAGGTAACTCCCACCCTAATACTGCACTTTACCAAGGGTCTTAGCAAACGGCACATCAGGAGATTATATCCCACACCTGGCCCAGAGGATCCCACACCCACAGAGCCTCCCTCATTGCTACCACAGCAGTCTGAGATCTAACTGCAAGGCAGAAGCGAGGCTGGGGCAGGGGTGCCCACCATTGCTGAGGCTTAAGTAGGTAAACAAAGCCACTGGGAAGCTCGAACTGGGTGGAGCACACCACAGCTCAAGGAGGTCTGTCTGCCTCTGTAGACTCCTCCTCTGGTGACAGGTCACAGCTAAACAAAAAGCAGCAGAAACCTCAGCAGAGGTAAACGCCCCCATCTGACAGCTTTGAGGAGAGCAGTGGGTCTCCCAGCACAGAGGTTGAGATCTGAGAAGGGACAGACTGCCTGCTCAAGTGGGTCCCTGACCCCTGAGTAGCCTAACTGGGAGATATCCCCCACTAGGTGCAGACCGACCTACAGCTGAGGGTCTTTATTGTTAGAAGGAAAACTAACAAACAGAAAGGACACCCACACCAAAATCCCATCAGTACATCACCATCATCAAAGATCAAAGGCAGATAAAACCACAAAGATGGGGAAAAAGCAGTGCAGAAAGATTGGAAATTCAAAAAGTCAGAGCGCATCTCCCCCTCCAAAGGAATGCCGCTCATTGCCAGAAACTGAACAAAGGTGGATGGAGAATGACTTTGACGAGTTGACAGAAGAAGGCTTCAGTGGATCAAACTTCTCAGAGCTAAAGGAGGAACTACGTAACCAGCGCAAAGAAACTAAAAACCTTGAAAAAAGATTTGACAGGTTGCTAACTAGAATAACCAATGTAGAGAAGTCCTTAAAAGAACTGATAGAGATGAAAACCATAACACGAGAACTACGTGACCAATGCACAAGCTTCAGTAACTGACACAATCATCTGGAAGAAAGAGCATTAGTGATTGAAGATCAAATTAATGAAACGAAGCGAGAAGAGAAGTGTAGAAAAAAAAAAGAGTATAAAGAAATGAACAAAGCCTCCAAGAAATAGGGGATTATATGAAAGGACCAAATCTACGTTTGATTGATGTGCCTGAAAGTGATGGGGAAAATGGAACCAAGTTGGAAAACACTTTGCAGGATATCATCCAGGAAAACTTCCCCAACTTAGTAAGGCAGGCCAACATTCAAATTCAGGAAATACAGAGAATGCCACAAAGATACTCCTCGAGAAGAGCAATTCCAAGACACATAATTGCCAGATTCAGCAAAGTTGAAATGAGGGAAAAATCTTAAGGGCAGCCAGAGAGAAGGTCAGGTTACACACAAAAGGAAGCCCATCAGACTAACAGCAGATCTCTCGGCAGAAACTCTACAAGCCAGAAGAGAGTGGGGACCAATATTCAGCATTCTTAAAGAAAAGAATTTTCAACCCAGAATTTCATATCCAGCCAAACTAAGTTTCACAAGTGAAGGAGAAATAAAATCTTTTACAGACAAGCAAATGCTGAGAGATTTTGTCACCACCAGGCCTGCCCTACAAGAGATCCGGAAGGAAACACTAAACATGGAAAGGAACAACAGGTACCAGCCATTGCAAAAACATGTCTAAAGGTAAAGTCTACTGATGCTAGGAAGAAACTGCATCAACTAATGAGCAAAATAACTAGCTAATATCATAATGGCAGGATCAAGTTAACACATAACAATATTAACCTAAAATGTAAATGGACTAAATGGTCCAATTAAAAGACACAGACTGGCAAATTGGATAAAGAGTCAAGACCCATCAGTCTGCTGTATTCAGGAGACCCATCTCACCTGTAGAGACACACATAGGCTCAAAACAAAGGGATGGAGGAAGATCTACCAAGCAAATGGAAAACAAAAAAAAGCAGGGGTTGCAATCCTAGTCTGTCATAAAAAAGAATTTAAACCCTCAAAGACAAAAAGAGACAAAGAAGACCATTACATAACGATAAGGGGATCAATTCATCAGGAAGAGTTGACTATCCTAAATATAAATGCACCCAATATAGGAGCACCCAGATTCATAAAGCAAGTCCTTAGAGACTTACAAAGAGACTTAGACTCCCATACAATAATAATTGGAGATTTCAACACTCCACTGTCAACATTAGACAGATCAATGAGACAGAAAGTTAACAAGGATATCCAGGAATTGAACTCAACTCTGTACCAAGCAGACCTAATAGACATCTACAGAACTCTCCACCCCAAATCAACAGAATAGACATTGTTCTCAGCACCACATCACACTTATTCCAAAATTGACCATATAGTTGGAAGTAAAGCACTCCACAGCAAATGCAAAAGAACAGAAATTATAACAAACTGTCTCTCAGACCACAGTGCAATCAAAATAGAACTCAGGACTAAGAAACTCAATCAACACCGCTCAACTACATGGAAACTGAACAATCTACTCCTGAATGACTACTGGGTACATAATGAAATGAAGGCAGAAATAAAGATGTTCTTTGAAGCCAATGAGAACAAAGATACAACATATCAGAATTTCTGGGACACATTTAAAGCAGTGTGTAGAGGGAAATTTGTAACAGTAAATGCCCACAAGAGAAAGGAGAAAAGATCTAAAATTGACACCCTAGCATCACAATTAAAAGAACTAGAGAGGCAAGAGCAAATGCATTCAAAACCTAGCAGAAGGCAAGAAATAACTAAGACCAGAGCAGAACTGAAGGAGATAGAGACACAAAAAACCCTCCAAAAAATCAATGAATCCAGGAGTTGGTTTTTTGAAAAGATCAACAAAATTGATTGACTGTTAGCAAGACTAATAAAGAAGAAAAGAGAGAAGAATCAAATAAATGCAATAAAAAATGATAAAGGGGATATCATCACCAACTCCACAGAAATACAAACTACCATCAGAGAACACTATAAACACCTCTACACAAATAAACTAGAAAACCTAGAAGAAATGGGTAATTTCCTGGACACTTACACTCTCCCAAGACTAAACCAGGAAGAAGTTGAATCCCTGAAGAGACCAATAACAGGCGCTGAAATTGAGGCAATAATTAATAGCCTACCAATCAATAAAAGTCCAGGACCAGACAGATTCACAGCCAAATTCTACCAGAGGTACAAGGAGGAGTTGGTACCATTCTTTCTGAAACTATTCCAATCAATAGAAAAAGAGGGAATCCTCCCTAACTCACTTTGTGTGACCAACATCATCCTGATACCAAAGCCTGACAGAGATACAACAAAAAAAGAGAATTTTAGACCCATATCTCTGATGATCATCGATGCAAAAATCCTCAGTAAAAAATACTGGCAAACCGAATACAGCAGCACATCAAAAAGCTTATCCTTCGTGATGAAGTGGGCTTCATCCCTGGGATGCAAGGCTGGTTCAACATTTGCAAATCAATAAACGTAAACCAGCATATAAACAGAACCAAAGACAAAAACCACGCAATGATCTCAACAGATGCAGAAATTGCCTTTGACAAAATTCAACAGCCCTTCATGCTAAAAACTCAATAAATTCGGTATTGATGGAACGTATCTCAAAATCATAAGAGCTATTTATGACAAACCCACAGCCAATGTGAAACTGAATGGGCGAAAACTGGAAGCATTCCCTTTGAAAACTGGCACATGACAGGGATGCCCTCTCTCACCACTCCTATTCAACATAGTGTTGGAAGTTCTGGCTAGGGAAATCAAGCAAGAGAAATAAATCAAGGGTATTCAGTTAGGAAAAGAAGAAGTCAAATTGTCCCTGTTTACAGATGACATGATTGTATATCTAGAAAACCCCATGGTCTCAGCCCAAAGTCTTAAGCTGATAAGCAACTTCAGCAAAGTCTCAGGATACAAAATTAATGTGCAAAAATCACAAGCATTCTTGGACACCAGTAACAGCCAGCCAGCCAAATCATGAATGAACTCCCATTCACAATACCTTCAAAGAGAATAAAATACCTAGGAGTCCAATTTACAAGGGATGTAAAGCACCTCTTCAAGGAGAACTACAAACCACTGCTCAGTGAAATAAAAGAGGACACGAACAAATAGAAGAACATACCATGCTCATGGATAGGAATAATCAATATTGTGAAAATGGCCATACTGCCCAAGATAATTTATAGATGCAATGCCATCCCCATTAAGCTACTGGGGCCTATTGTGGGGAGGGATAGCATTAGGAGATATACCTAATGTAAATGACAAGTTAATGGGTGCAGCATACCAACATGGCACATGTATACATATGTAACAAATCTGCACATTGTGCACATGTACCCTAGAGCTTTTTTTTAAATTATACTTTAAGTTCTAGGGTACATGTGCACACATGTGCATAACGTGCAGGTTTTTTGCATATGTATACTTGTGCCATGTTGGTATGCTGCACCCATCAACTCGTCAGCACCCATCAACTCGTCATTTACATCAGGTATAACTCCCAATGCAATCCCTCACCCCTCCCCGCTCCCCGTGATATGTCCCAGTGTGTGATGTTCCCATTCCCAATTCCAAATGATCTCATTATTCAGTTCCCACTTATAAGTGAGAACATGCGGTGTTTGGTTTTCTGTTCTTGTGATAGTTTGCTGAGAATGATGGTTTCCAGCTGCATCCATGTCCCTACAAAGGACACAAACTCATCCTTTTTTATGACTGCATAACATTCCATGGTGTATATGTGCCACATTTTCTTAATCCAGTCTGTCACTGATGGACATTTGGGTTGATTCCAAGCCTTTGCTGTTGTGAATACTGCCGCAATAAACAAACGTGTGCATGGGTCTTTATAGCAGCATAATTTATAATCCTTTGGGTATATACCCAGTAATGGGATGGCTGGGTCATATGGTACATCTAGTTCTAGATCCTTGAAAAATCGCCATACTGTTTTCCATAATGGTTGAACTAGTTTACAATGCCACCAACAGTGAAAAAGTGTTCCTATTTCTCCACATCCTCTCCAGCAACTGTTGTTCCTTGACTTTTTAATGATTGCCATTCTAACTGGTGTGAGATGGTATCTCA
This sequence comes from Macaca mulatta, assembly GCF_049350105.2. Classification (NCBI taxonomy): domain Eukaryota; kingdom Metazoa; phylum Chordata; class Mammalia; order Primates; family Cercopithecidae; genus Macaca; species Macaca mulatta. The sequence goes on along the minus strand of NC_133409.1, from coordinate 63,575,559 downwards.
TTGTGGTTTTGATTTGCATTTCTCTGATGGCCAGTGATGATGAGCATTTTTTCATGTGTCTGTTGGCTGTATGAATGTCTTCTTTTGAGAACTGTCTGTTCATATCCTTTGCCCACTTTTTGATGGGGTTGTTTGTTTTTTTCTTGTAAATTTGTTTGAGTTCTTTGTAGGTTCTGGATATTAGCCCTTTGTCAGATGGGAACATTGTAAAAATTTTCTCCCATTCTGTAGGTTGCCTGTTCACTCTGATGGTAGTGTCTTTTGCTGTGCAGAAGCTCTTTAGTTTAATTAGATCCCATTTGTCAATTTTGGCTTTTGCTGCCGTTGCTTTTGGTGTTTTAGACATGAAGTCCTTGCCCATGCCTATGTCCTGAATGGTATTACCTAGGTTTTCTTCTAGAGTTTTTATGGTATTAGGTCTAACATTGAAATCTCTAATCCATCTTGAATTAATTTTCGTATAAGGAGTAAGGAAAGGAACCAGTTTCAGCTTTCTACTTATGGCTAGCCAATTTTCCCAGCACCATTTCTTAAATAGGGAATCCTTTCCCCATTTCTTGTTTCTCTCAGGTTTGTCAAAGATCAGATGGCTGTAGATGTGTGGTATTATTTCTGAGGACTCTGTTCTGTTCCATTGGTCTATATCTCTGTTTTGGTAACAGTACCATGCTGTTTTGGTTGCTGTAGCCTTGTAGTATAGTTTGAAGTCAGGTAGCGTGATGCCTCCAGCTTTGTTCTTTTGACTTAGGATTGTCTTGGAGATGCGGGCTCTTTTTTGGTTCCATATGAACTTTAAGGCAGTTTTTTCCAATTCTGTGAAGAAACTCATTGGTAGCTTGATGGGGATGGCATTGAATCTATAAATTACCTTGGGCCATTTTCACGATATTGATTCTTCCTATCCATGAGCATGGTATGTTCTTCCATTTGTTTGTGTCCTCTTTTATTTCACTGAGCAGTGGTTTGTAGTTCTCCTTGAAGAGTTCCTTTACATCCCTTGTAAGTTGGATTCCTAGGTATTTTATTCTCTTTGTAGCAATTGTGAATGGAAGTTCATTCCTGATTTGGCTCTCTGTTTGTCTGTTACTGGTGCATAAGAATGCTTGTGGGGGGGCGGAGCAAGATGGCCGAATAGGAACAGCTCCAGTCCCCAACTCCCAGTGCGAGCGACACAGAAGATGGTTGATTTCTGCATATTCAACTGTGATACTGGGTTCATCTCACTAGGGAGTCCCAGACAATCAGTGCTGGTTGACTGCTGCAGCCCCACCAGCGAGAGCTGAAGCAGGGCGAGGCATCGCCTCACCTGGGAAGCTCAAGGGGAAAGGGAATCCCTTTTCCTAGCCAGGGGAACTGAGACATACAACACCTAGAAAATCGGGTAACTCCCACCCCAGTACTGCGCTTTAACCAAACAGGCACACCAGGAGATTATATCCCACACCTTGCCGGGAGCGTCCCACACCCACGGAGCCTCCCTTATTGTTAGCACAGCAGTCTGCGATCTCACGGTGAGGCAGCAACCAGGCTCGGGGAGGGGCACCCGCCATTGCTGAGGCTGAAGAAGGTAAACAAAGCCGCTGGGAAGCTCGAACTCGGTGGAGCTCACAGCAGCTCAAGGAAACCTGCCTGTCTCTGTAGACACCACCTCTGGGGACAGGGCACAGTAAACAACCACAAAAGCAGCAGAAACCTCTGCAGATGCAAACGACTCTGAGAGCTTTGAAGAGAGCAGTGGATCTCCCAACATGGAGGTTGAGATCTGAGAAGGGACAGACTGCCTGTTCAAGTGGGTCCCTGACCCCTGAGTAGCCTAACTGGGAGACATCCTCCACTAGGGTCAGTCTGACACCCCACACCTCACAGGGTGGAGTACACCCCTGAGAGGAAGCCTCCAAAGCAAGAATCAGACAGGTACACTCGCTGTTCAGCAATATTCTATCTTCTGCAGCCTCTGCTGCTGACACCCAGGCAAGCAGGGTCTGGAGTGGACCTCAAGCAATCTCCAACAGACCTGCAGCTGAGGGTCCTGAGTGTTAGAAGGAAAACTATCAAACAGGAAGGACACCTACACCAAAACCCCATCAGTACGTCACCATCATCATCAAAGGCCAGAGGCAGATAAAACCACAAAGATAGGGAAAAAGCAGGGCAGAAAAGCTGGAAATTCAAAAAATAAGAGCGCATCTCCCCCGGCAAAGGAGCGCAGCTCATCGCCAGCAACGGTTCAAAGCTTGACGGAGAATGACTTTGAAGAGATGAGAGAAGGCGGCTTCAGTACATCAGACTTCTCAGAGCTAAAGGAGGAATTACGTACCCAGTGCAAAGAAACTAAAAATCTTGAAAAAAAAGTGGAAGAATTGATGGCTAGAGTAATTAATGCAGAGAAGGTCATAAACGAAATGAAAGAGATGAAAACCATGACATGAGAAATACGTGACAAATGCACAAGCTTCAGTAACTGACTCGATCAACTGGAAGAAAGAGTATCAGCGATTGAGGATCAAATAAATGAAAGGAAGCGAGAAGAGAAACCAGAAGAAAAAGAAATGAACAAAGCCTGCAAGAAGTATGGGATTATGTAAAAAGACCAAATCTACGTCTGATTGGGGTGCCTGAAAGTGAGGGGGAAAATGGAACCAAGATGCAAAACACTTTAGAGGATATCATCCAGGAGAACTTCCCCAACCTAGTAGGGCAGGCCAACATTCAAATCCAGGAAATAGAGAGAACACCACAAAGATACTCCTCGAGAAGAGCAACTCCAAGACACATAATTGCCAGATTCACCAAAGTTGAAATGAAGGAAAAAATCTTAAGGGCAGCCAGAGAGAAAGGTCGGGTTACCCACAAAGGGAAGCCCATCAGACTAACAGCAGATCTCTCGGTAGAAACTCTCCAAGCCAGAAGAGAGTGGGGGCCAATATTCAACATTCTTAAAGAAAAGAATTTTCAACCCAGAATTTCATATCCAGCCAAACTAAGTTTCATAAGTGAAGGAGAAATAAAATCCTTTACAGATAAGCAAATGCTTAGAGATTTTGTCACCACCAGGCCTGCCTTACAAGAGACCCTGAAGGAAGCACTCAACATGGAAAGAAACAACCGGTACCTGTCACTGCAAAACCATGCCAGAATGTAAAGACCATTTAGGCTAGGAAGAAACTGCATCACCTGACGAGCAAAATAACTAGTTAATATCATAATGGCAGGATCAAGTTCACACATAACAATCTTAACCTTAAATGTAAATGGACTAAATGTTCCAATTAAAAGACACAGACTGGCAAACTGGATAAAGAGTCAAGACCCATCAGTCTGCTGTATTCAGGAGACCCATCTCACATGCAGAGACATACATAGGCTCAAAATAAAGGGATGGAGGAAGATTTACCAAGCAAATGGAGAACAAAAGAAAGCAGGGGTTGCAATACTACTCTCTGATAAAACAGACTTTAAAACATCAAAGATCAAAAGAGACAAAGGAGGCCATTACATAATGGTAAAAGAATCAATTCGACAGGAAGAGCTAAGTATCCTAAATATATATGCACACAAAAAAGGAACACCCAGATTCATAAAGCAAGTCCTTAGAGACTTACAAAGAGACTTAGACTCCCATACAATAATAATGGGAGACTTCAACACCCCACTGTCAACATTAGACAGATCAATGAGACAGAAAGTTAACAAGGATATCCAGGAATGGAACTCATCTCTGCAGCAAGCAGACCTAATAGACATCTATAGAACTCTCCACCCCAAATCAACAGAATATACATTCTTCTCAGCACCACATCATACTTACTCCAAAATTGACCACATAATTGGAAGTAAAGCACTCCTCAGCAAATGTACAAGAACAGAAATTATAACAAACTGTCCCTCAGACCACAGTGCAATCAAACTAGAACTCAGGACAAAGAAACTCAATCAAAACCGCTCAACTACATGGAAACTGAACAACCTGCTCCTGAATGACTACTGGGTACATAACAAAATGAAGGCAGAAATAAAGATGTTCTTTGAAACCAACGAGAACAAAGATACAACATACCAGAATCTCTGGGACACATTTAAAGCAGTGTGTAGAGGGAAATTTATAGCACTAAATGCACACAAGAGAAAGGAGGAAAGATCTAAAATGGACACTCTAACATCACAATGAAAAGAACTAGAGAAGCAAGAGCAAACACATTCAAAAGCTAGCAGAAGGCAAGAAATAACTAAGATCAGAGCAGAACTGAAGGAGATAGAGACACAAAAAACCCTTCAAAAAATCAATGAATCCAGGAGTTGGTTTTTTGAAAAGATCAACAAAATTGATAGACTGCTAGCAAGACTAATAAAGAAGAAAAGAGAGAAGAATCAAATAGATGCAATAAAAAATGATAAAGGGGATATCACCACCGACCCCACAGAAACCCAAACTACCATCAGAGAATACTATAAACACCTCTCTGCAAATAAACTAGAAAATCTAGAAGAAATGGATAATTTCCTGGACACTTACACTCTCCCAAGACTAAACCAGGAAGAAGTTGAATCCCTGAATAGACCAATAGCAGGCTCTGAAATTGAGGCAGTAATTAATAGCCTACCAATCAATAAAAGTCCAGGACCAGATGGATTCACAGCTGAATTCTACCAGAGGTACAAGGAGGAGCTGGTGCCATTCCTTCTGAAAGGATTCCAATCAATAGAAAAAGAGGGAATCCTCCCTGATTCATTTTATGAGGCCAACATCATCCTGATACCAAAGCCTGGCAGAGACACAACAAAAAAAAGTGAATTTTAGACCAATATCGCTGATGAACATCGATGCAAAAATCCTCAATAAAATACTGGGAAACCGGGACCAGCAGCACATCAAAAAGCTTATGCATCATGATCAAGTGGGCTTCATCCCCGTGATGCAAGGCTGGTTCAACATTTGCAAATCAATAAACATAATCCAGCATATAAACAGAATCAAAGACAAGAACCACATGATTATCTCAATAGATGCAGAAATGGCTTTTGACAAAATTGAACAGCCCTTCATGCTAAAAATGCTCAATAAATTCGGTATTGATGGAACGTACCTCAAAATAATAAGAGCTATTTATGACAAACCCACAGCCAATATCATACTGAATGGGCAAAAACTGGAAAAATTCCCTTTGAAAACTGGCACAAGACAGGGATGCCCTCTCTCACCACTCCTATTCAACATAGTGTTGGAAGTTCTGGCTAGGGCAATCAGGCAAGAGAAAGAAATCAAGGGTATTCAGTTAGGAAAAGAAGAAGTCAAATTGTCCCTGTTTGCAGATGACATGATTGTATATTTAGAAAATCCCATGGTCTCAGCCCAAAATCTCCTTAAGCTGATAAGCAACTTCAGCAAATCTCAGGATACAAAATTAATGTGAAAAAATCACAAGCATTCTTATACACCAGTAACAGACAAACAGAGAGCCAATTCATGAATGAAATTCCATTCACAATTGCTACAAAGAGAATAAAATACCTAGGAATCCAACTTACAAGGGATGTAAAGGACCTCTTCAAGGAGAACTACAAACCACTGCTCAGTGAAATAAAGGAGGACACAAACAAATGGAAGAACATACCATGCTCATGGATAGGAAGAATCAATATTGTGAAAATGGCCATACTGTCCAAGGTTATTTATAGATTCAATGCCATCCCCATCAAGCTACCAATGAGTTTCTTCACAGAATTGGAAAAATCTGCCTTAAAGTTCATATGGAACCAAAAAAGAGCCCGCATCTCCAAGACAATCCTAAGTCAAAAGAACAAAGCTGGAGGCATCACGCTACCTGACTTCAAACTATACTACAAGGCTACAGTAACCAAAACAGCATGGTACTGGTACCAAAACAGAGATATAGACCAATGGAACAGAACAGAGTCCTCAGAAATAATACCACACATCTACAGCCATCTGATCTTTGACAAACCTGAGAGAAACAAGAAATGGGGAAAGGATTCCCTATTTAAGAAATGGTGCTGGGAAAATTGGCTAGCCATAAGTTGAAAGCTGAAACTGGATCATTTCCTTACTCCTTACATGAAAAATAATTCAAGATGGATTAGAGACTTAAATGTTCGACCTAATACCATAAAATCCCTAGAGGAAAACCTAGGTAGTACCATTCAGGACACAGGCATGTGCAAAGACTTCATGTCTAAAACACCAAAAGCAACGGCAGCAAAAGCCAAAATTGACAAATGGGATCTCATTAAACTAAAGAGCTTCTGCACAGCAAAAGAAACTATCATCAGAGTGAACAGGCAACCTACAGAATGGGAGAAAATTTTTGCAATCTACTCATCAGACAAAGGGCTAATATCCAGAACCTACAAAGAACTCCAACAAATTTACAAGAAAAAAACAAACAACCCCATCAAAAAGTGGGCAAAGGATATGAACAGACAGTTCTCAAAAGAAGACATTCATACAGCCAACAGACACATGAAAAAATGCTCATCATCACTGGCCATCAGAGAAATGCAAATCAAAACCACAATGAGATACCATCTCACACCAGTTAGAATGGCGATCATTCAAAAGTCAGGAAACAACAGGTGCTGGAGAGGATGTGGAGACATAGGAACACTTTTACACTGTTGGTGGGATTCTAAACTAGTTCAACCATTATGGCAAACAGTATGGCGACTCCTCAAGGATCTAGAACTAGATGTACCATATGACCCAGCCATCCCATTACTGGGGATATACCCAAAGGATTATAAATCATGCTGCTATAAAGACACATGCACACGTATGTTTATTGTGGCAGTATTTACAGTAGCAAAGGCTTGGAATCAACCCAAATGTCCATCAGTGACAGACTGGATTAAGAAAATGTGGCACATATACACCATGGAATACTATGCAGCCATAAAAAAGGATGAGTTTGTGTCCTTTGTAGGGACATGGATGCAGCTGGAAAGCATCATTCTCAGCAAACTATCGCAAGAACATAAAACCAAACACTGCATGTTCTCACTCATAGGTGGGAACTGAACAATGAGATCACTTTGACTCGGGAAGGGGAACATCACATACCGGGGCCTATCATGGGGAGGGGGTAGGGGGGAGGGATTGCATTGGGAGTTATACCTGATGTAAATGACGAGTTGATGGGTGCAGCACACCAACATGGCACAAGTATACATATGTAATAAACCTGCACGTTATGCACATGTACCCTAGAAATTAAAGTATAATAAAAAAGAAAGAAAGAAAAAAGAATGCTTGTGATTTTTGCACATTAATTTTGTATCCTGAGACTTTGCTGAGGTTGCTTATCAGCTTAAGGAGATATTGGGCTGAGACCATGGGATTTTCTAAATATACAATCATGTCATCTGCAAACAGGGACAATTTGACTTCTTCTTTTCCTAACTGAATACCTTTGATTTCTTTCTCTTGCCTGATTGCCCTAGCCAGAACTTCCAACACTATGTTGAATAGGAGTGGTGAGAGAGGGCATCCCTGTCTTGTGCCAGTTTTCAAAGGGAATTTTTCCAGTTTTTGCCCATTCAGTATGATATTGGCTGTGGGTTTGTCATAAATAGCTCTTATTATTTTGAGATACATTCCATCAATACCGAATTTATTGAGCGTTTTTAGCATGAAGGGCTGTTCAATTTTGTCAAAGGCCTTTTCTGCCTCTATCGAGATAACCGTGCGGTTTTTGTCTTTGGTTCTGTTTATATGCTGGATTACATTTATTGATTTGCGTATGTTGAACCAGCCTTGCATCCCGGGGATGAAGCCCACTTGATCATGGTGCATAAGCTTTTGATGTGCTGCTGGTCCTGGTTTTCCAGTATTTTATTGAGGATTTTTGCATCGATGTTCATCAGCGATATTGGTCTAGAATTCTCTTTTTTTGTTGTGTCTCTGCCAGGTTTTGGTATCAGGATGATGTTGGCCTCATAAAATGAGTTAGGGAGGATTCTCTCTTTTTCTATTGATTGGAATCCTTTCAGAAGGAATGGTCCCAGCTCCTCCTTGTACCTCTGGTAGAATTCAGCTGTGAATCCATCTGGTCCTGGACTTTTTTTGCTTGGTAGGCTATTAATTACAGCCTCAATTTCAGAGCCTGCTATTGGTCTATTCAGGGATTCAACTTCTTCCTGGTTTAGTCTTGGGAGAGTGTAAGTGTCCAGGAAATTATCCATTTCTTCTAGATTTTCTAGTTTATTTGCAGAGAGGTGTTTATAGTATTCTCTGATGGTAGTTTGGGTTTCTGTGGGGTCGGTGGTGATATCCCCTTTATCATTTTTTATTGCATCTATTTGATTCTTCTCTCTTTTCTTCTTTATTAGTCTTGCTAGCAGTCTATCAATTTTGTTGATCTTTTCAAAAAACCAACTCCTGGATTCATTGATTTTTTGAAGGGTTTTTTGTGTCTCTATCTCCTTCAGTTCTGCTCTGATCTTAGTTATTTCTTGCCTTCTGCAAGCTTTTGAATGTGTTTGCTCTTGCTTCTCTAGTTCTTTTCATTGTGATGCTAGAGTGTCCATTTTAGATCTTTCCTCCTTTCTCTTGTGTGCATTTAGTGTTATAAATTTCCCTCTACACACTGCTTTAAATGTGTCCCAGAGATTCTGGTATGTTGTATCTTTGTTCTCGTTGGTTTCAAAGAACATCTTTATTTCTGCCTTCATTTCGTGATGTACCCAGTAGTCATTCAGGAGCAGGTTGTTCAGTTTCCATGTAGTTGAGCGGTTTTGATTGAGTTTCTTAGTCCTGAGTTCTAGTTTGATTGCACTGTGGTCTGAGAGACAGTTTGTTATAATTTCTGTTCTTGTACATTTGCTGAGGAGTGCTTTACTTCCAATTATGTGGTCAATTTTGGAATAAGTGTGATGTGGTGCTGAGAAGAATGTATATTCTGTTGATTTGGGGTGGAGAGTTCTATAGATGTCTATTAGGTCTGCTTGCTGCAGAGATGAGTTCCATTCCTGGATATCCTTGTTAACTTTCTGTCTCATTGATCTGTCTAATGTTGACAGTGGAGTGTTGAAGTCTCCCATTATTATTGTATGGGAGTCTAAGTCTCTTTGTAAGTCTCTAAGGACTTGCTTTATGAATCTGGGTGCTCCTGTATTGGGCGCATATATATTTGGGACAGTTAGCTCTTCCTGTAGAATTGTTCCCTTTACCTTTATGTAATGGCCTCCTTTGTCTCTTTTGATCTTTGATGTTTTAAAGTCTGTTTTATCAGAGACTAGGGATCTCCCAACACGGGGGTTGAGAGTTGAGAATGGACAGATCGCCTTCTCAAGTGGGTCCCTGACCCTTGAGTAGCCTAACTAGGAGACATCCTTCACTAGGGGCAGACCGACACCCCACACCTCACACGGTGGGGTACACCCCAAGGGGAAGCTTCCATAGCAAGAATCAGACAGGTATACTCACTGTTCAACAGTATTCTATCTTCTGCAGCCTCTGCTGCTGACACCCAGGCAAACAGGGTCTGGAGTGGACCTCAAGCAATCTCCAACAGACCTACAGCTGAGGGTCCTGACTGTCAGAAGGAAAACTAACAAACAGGAAGGACACCCACACCAAAACCCCATCAGTACGTCACCATCATGAAAGACCAGAGGCAGATAAAACCACAAAGATGGGAAAAAAGCAGGGTGGAAAAACTGGAAATTAAAAAAATAAGAGTGCATCTCCCCCTCCAAAGGAACACAGCTCATCGCCAGCAATGGAATAAAGCTGGATGGAGAATGACTTTGATGAGATGAGAGAAGAAGGCTTCAGTCCCTCAAACTTCTCAGATCTAAAGGAGGAATTACGTACCCAGCACAAAGAAACTAAAAATCTTAAAAAAAGAGTGGAAGAATTGATAGCCAGAATAATTACTGCAGAGAAGGCCATACACGAACTGACAGAGATGAAAACCATGACACGAGAAATACGCGACAAATGCACAAGCTTCAGTAACCGACTCGATTAACTGGAATAAAGAGTATCAGCGATTGAGTATCAAATGAATGAAATGAAGTGAGAAGAGAAACCGGAAGAAAAAAGAAGAAAAAGGAATGAACAAAGCCTGCAAGAAGTATGGGATTATGTAAAAAGACCAAATCTACGTCTGATTGGGGTGCCTGAAAGCGAGGGGGAAAATGGAACCAAGTTGGAAAACACTCTTCAGGATATCATCCAGGAGAACTTCCCCAACCTAGTAGGGCAGGCCAACATTCAAATTCTGGAAATACAGAGAACGCCACAAAGATACTCCTCGAGAAGAGCAACTCCAAGACACATAATTGCCAGATTCACCAAAGTTGAAATGAAGGAAAAAATCTTAAGGGCAGCCAGAGAGAAGGTCAGGTTACACACAAACGGAAGCCCATCGTACTAACAGCAGATCTCTCGGTAGAAACTCTCCAAGCCAGAAGAGAGTGGGGGCTAATATTCAACATTCTTAAAGAAAAGAATTTTCAACCCAGAATTTCATATCCAGCCAAACTAAGTTTCATAAGTGAAGGAGAAATAAAATCCTTTACAGATAAGCAAATGCTTAGAGATTTTGTCACCACCAGGCCTGCCTTACAAGAGACCCTGAAGGAAGCACTAAGCATGGAAAGGAACAACCGGTACCAGCCATTGCAAAAACATGCCAAAATGTAAAGACCATTTAGGCTAGGAAGAAACTGCATCAACTAACGAGCAAAATAACTGGTTAATATCATAATGGCAGGATCAAGTTCACACATAACAATATTAACCTTAAATGTAAATGGACTAAATGTTAGAATTAAAAGTCACAGACTGGCAAACTGGATAAAGAGTCAAGACCCACCAGTTTGCTGTATTCAGCAGACCTATCTCACATGCAGAGACATACATAGGCTCAAAATAAAGGGATGGAGGAAGATCTACCAAGCAAATGGAGAACAAAAAAAAGCAGGGGTTGCAATAGTAGTCTCCGATAAAACAGACTTTAAACCCTAGAACTTAAAATATAATAAAAAATTTAAAAATTTAAAAAAAAGGTCTGAAGGAAAGTGTATGAACATAAAGTAATAATTGCCTCTAAATGGGAGAGTGGTAATGAATTTAAAACAATACTAATGTTGCTTAAAAATTGAAAGTAAGTATGTGTTGTTTTTCAAATTATTTGAAAAATAATATATATTTCTTAAAAATTTTAGAAGATACATAGGACAATTAATAACCACAAAAAATTAATTACTATATGAAAAGTTGCCATAAGATGACATGTGCAGCTTTGCCCAGCTAATTTTGTATTTTTAGTAGAGATGGGGTTTCTCCATGTTGGTCAGGCTGGTCTCAAACTCCTGACCTCAGGTGATCCACCTGCCTCAGCCTCCCAAAGTGCTAAGATTGCAGGCATGAGCCACTGCACCCAGCCACAGTACAATTTTAGAATTTGGGTTTGATTACTAACCAAGGACTTAGACATAGAGCATCAACTACTTTTTAAATGTATAGCAACAACTATTTTAAACTTGTATAACAATGGTCAGCAAACTTTTTCTGTAAAGGGCCAGATGACGATTATTTCAAGTTTTGCAATCCATAAATTCTCTATCACAACTACCGAGCCTGTGTAGCATAGACACAGTCGTACACAATATAGAAACAAATGAGCATACCTGTGTCCTAATAAAACTTTATTTACAAAAACAAGAAGCAAGCTGGACTTGGCCTATGGCTAGAGTTTGGTGACCCTGTAAAAAAATATTATTTTCCAAGTTGTAGAGTTACAGAAAATTAATCTGTTTAAGTTATGGATTAAAATTAAATTTTAAAATTTTAATTTTTAATCATACTAAATATTTCAAGTGCAATCATCACATATAGTTCCTGCCACCATATAGTATAGTACAGGAAGCACTTTTATTGTCCTAGAAAGTTTACTGGCTAGCATAGCTATAGATCCAGATATGATTGACAGAAAGAAAGATATATGATAGATAGAAGGATAGATTGATGGATAGGAGGGTGGAACAAGATGGCCAAATAGAAACCTAAACTGCTTATTCCCACCCCCAACCCTGCAGATAGATGGAGGAATGGATAGATAGATAGATAGATAGATAGATAGATAGATAGATAGATAGATAGAGATGGATATATAGATCGAGATGGATAGATAGATAATAGACATATATAGAGATAGATGATAGATAGCTAAATAGAGATAGATGATAGATATAGATTATATATAGATAGATCTAGATAGATAGATAGATAGATAGATAGATAGATAGATAGATATAGATAGATAGATATAGATAGATAGATGATAGATGGATAGGTTGAAAGAGAAATAAGATAGTGGTAGAGACAAAGATAGAGCTAGAAAAATATAAAGATACAGAAATACACATACAGAGTGACTGATTCTCTGAGGAGGTGATACTTGGTCAGAATAATGAGGAGATTGGTATCTTCTCATGAAAAATACTGTGACAGAGAGTTCCAGGGAGAGGCAGGAACAAGTACAAAGGCTGAGACCTAGAACAAGCTTACTATAGAAGGACAGAACAGAATGCGGGACGGGGAAGACTTAGAGGAGACAGTCAGGGGCAAATCATACAAGTTCTCATAAGTAGTTTGGATTCTAGGTTAATGCCAAAGAAATTCATTGGGGTGTTTGAAGTAAGGGATATCTTATTCTCATTTACATTTTTGACGGATAACTTTGGTACATATGTGGAGAATGGACTGTTTGGTTGCAAAGTTAGAAGTACAGCATTCTTAGAGAAGACTATCGTAGTAATCCAGGCAAGAGATAATAGTGGCTTGGACTGGAGGTAGCAGAGAAGATAGGAAAACATTTAGATTAGATTTTGAAGGTAATGTCAACTAGATATGCTATTGAATTGGATGAGTAGAGAGAGGGAAAAAGAAATAGTAAGGGTCACTTCTAGCTTATTTCTTGGAAATGGAAATGGCAACTAAGAAGAGAACAGGATTGGGGAGGAAATCCAGAGCTCTGCTTTAAAGCAGCAAACTAAGATGCCCATTGGACATATACATTAGTTTCCTAGGGCTGCAGTAACAAATTCCCACAAACTTGATGGCTTAAAACAACACAACTTTATTCTCTCATGGTCCTGGAGGCCAGAAATACAACATCGATTTCACTGGGCCAAATGCAAGGTGTTAGCAGAGACAGACTTCCTTTGGAAGCTCCAGCAGAATTCATTTCTTGCCAATTCTGTCTTCTGGTGGTTGTTGGTTCTCTTTGGCTCCATGGTCACATTCCCTTCTTCTCTTCTTTGTATCTTCTCTTCTGTCCATGAGAAATTTTGTCAGGCTCTCTCTTACCGGGACATATAGGATTGTATTTAGGATCCACCTGGATAATCCAGGATAATTTCTTTTTATCAAGATCATTAATTTAGTCATTTTTGCAGACTCTTTTTCCAAATAAAGCAACGTCCACAGATTCTTGGATATCCTTTTCTAGGAGGTGAGAGTGGGAGGAGGCATTTTCCACTGTACCTCAATATCCAGGGGGAATTATTGAACTGAATATGTGCGTTTGAACTTAAAAGAAGAGAACAGGAACTACATACATGAGTTCAGGTGTGGTATATAGATGGCAGATAAAGAAATAGCACAAGTGTAATCACTTAAGATGGGATGGAAGGGAGGGTTAAGAACCAGCCCCTATGACAGCCAAAAATTTAGAAGTTTGACAGAAAAAGAAGTGTTTGCAAAAACAGACTGAAAAGGGAAATCTACTGGGATAGAAAGAGAAACAGGAAAATGTGGTGCTTCTGACTCCAAAGTGGAAAGATATTTTAGAAAACAAAGATTATGGAGTACACCATAAAACAGACTTTATAAAATTAATATCACAGAATCCATTAACTTTAATCACAATACAACTAAGGTAGACATCTGCTACAAAATTACTGAAACAAAGTATCTATCTGGAAATTAAAAACATTCTTCTAAATAATTCATGGATCAAAAAAAATCATAAGAGAAATGTAAAAATACTTAGAACTCCTCAGAAACAAAAATGCAATCTAGCAACTTTTTAAAATAATAGATACAATATTTAGCAGACTGAAAATTTATAAGCTATTACAAGGAAGAAAAGCTGACTGATCACTAAGAAAATAGAGTGAACAAAGCAATAAAGGAAAATAAATGAATTTGAAAACAAATATACATAGAATGGACCAACAAAAACCAAAGCAATTTTTCTGAAAAGGTTGAAATTTACTAAATCTTTGACATGGCTGAAAAAGGAAAAGCAAGAAATAACGTATCTGAAATGAGGAGGTCTGTAACTACAGATGAGAGAGAAACCGGAAAGATAATAAAGAATGCTAAAAGAAGTTCAGGATAATAGTTGTGAAAACTAAGAGGAAGTAAATTATTTTCTAGAAAACTGTAACTTACTAAAGCTAATTTCAAAAAAAATTGAAAAATTGAAAAACGCTTACAATCATTAAAGATTCTGAATAAGCAATTTAAAATCTACCTATAAAAACACGCAATGCTAAGCCTTTTATTGATGATACCTGCTGAAGATTCAAGTTATATATAATTTTAATCTATTCAAACCCTTCCAGGGAATAGAAACAGAGGGAACAATCTGTAACTCATATGAAGTTGGTGAGTCTGATTTTCTAATACAAGCTTCCCTAAAGAGAACACACACAGGAAAGGAATTAACATGTCATCACATTTATGAACATAGATGAAAACATTTTATCAAACTAAATATACAATGTTTTTAAAAATAAATTCAATATAGCCTAATTGGGTTTATTCTGAGTGTCCAATAGTATTGGCCTACAAAAATCACCTGAGACAAACTTAACATAAATAGAAAGTTGATTTGGCCCAAGCTTGAGGATTGCAAACCAAGAACACAGATCTAAATTGCCCTGAATATACACTCTGATTAGCATCAGTTGTAAGTGGATTTATAAAGGAAAAGAAAGGGCAATTTGTAAGTTTTTTACCAAGAATTTGCATTAAAATATCATACACTATCAATTGGCTATACATTGTTCTTTGTATCACAAATTCCAGGACTTAAATCCAATGCGGGAGGCAGCTAGTGAGGAAGAAAATGCCATTAAATGACTGCCCCAGGAAGGGAGGGAATGATTGAAGTCCCATACTGATGTTTCTCTGGGACTGATACATTTTGCATACCTCACAAAGCTCAGACTGCTGTGAGGTAGTTTTCTTTCCTCAACAGGCAAACATTAGATTAAATAGTGTGACACGATAATAAAGGAGAGAATTCGTACGATCAAAATTGTTTGTAATAGAAAAAAACAACCTCCACAATAACAACAACCTAAGGTCCGTTAATAGAAGAATGAATGAATCAAATGTGGTGTATTTATTCCATGGAATAATGTACAACAAATGAGAATGGTGAAATGGTTGGAAATAGGTCCACATATTAACAGGAGTAAATTTCATAAACATAACTTAGATCAAAAAAGATACTTTGTAGAATATATACAGTATAAAACAATTCTTATAAAATCTAAAAACATGCTAAACAATCTTATATATCTTTAGGGAAACATACATATGTATTAAAAGTAGAACTGTATACTTGAAAATGATTTTAAAAAGATAATTTAAAAATGAAAAAAATATTCAGTATTGTGGTTACTTTGGAGGCAATGGAGCTAGAAATGAGATCAAAAAGGAGTTTCATATTTTAGTTCAGATAATGGAGAAGTGGATTGTCAGCACATTAATCTTTTTTCATCTTTTATGTTTGAAATATTATTACTCTAAACATTTTTTATGAGTGAGGAGAGGTAACAAAGAGGGGAGTAAAGGGGAGTAAATTTGATAGAGTTGAGAGGCTGTATGTCCCAAAATGTTTGAAAGTTTGTTGGGCTAGCAATAGTAGAAAAAGGAAACTAAAAATGTTATCGACCGTGGTCTGTTAGGCTCTCAAGCCATAGATATTGAACTGACATGAAGCCAAAAAGTGTCCCAGACAAGGTTTTATTGGGGCTTGTGATTGAGCACAAGGGAGTCAGCGTAAGAGGAAAAATTACCTGGTTGGCTTCCCAAAGGGAGCTGGAAGGACAGTATTAGAGGGGCTATAGCAGGAAAGGAGAGATGTTTTAGCATGCAGAGACAGGAAATATCAGCGCCTGTGCACTTGGATAACATGCTTCTTCGTGTGTTGCATGCCTAATTGGCATGTTAAATCTCTATCCCTGGATGTGATTTTTAGTATTATAATGAAGCTAGGGGTTAGAATCGGTCACTCTCAGGCTTTGTGCACATGTGAGTAGTGGGGGTACCAGCAAGAGATGGAAGTTAGAAGTTGGATACCTGAAATTGAGTTTCAGAAATGCAAAACTTAAGGCAGTAACGAAAGTGGTAATGTATCCATGGAGTACATAGTTTCATATGGAGTAAAAGATCATTGCTGCTGAAGAGGCCACAAAACTAATGGGTCAATGTGTTAGATAAATTACCTACCTGGAATTTGAAATTGCCCAGAATTATAGCAAAAATAACAATGGAGAAGACAACAGTGGTCCAGTGTCAATGTATAATGACTATATCCTGGAAATCTCCACTGATAGCAACGAGGAGGGGCAATATGGCAGTCTGATTTTCAAAAGGCCTGGTTTCTTTCTTTCTTCTTTTTGTTTTGTTTTGTTCTAATAAATAAGGAAGATAAAAGATTTTAAAAAGTAAACAGAGAGCAAGGCGGTCATAAATTCACCTACTGAACCTGATACATGGGTTCAGAGGTGAAGGTAGTTGCAAGAGGCTTTATTTGGTAGTATTTCAAGCAAAGCAATGTCTCTGGGGGGCAGCCAAATTCAGTTATAGCTAGATGATGAATGAAGGTAATGTTCAGAAGAGAGGTTGAGGTGTGTTAGAGGCAGTTATCATTGACTTACTATGTTCTACAGAGAGCACAATCCAAGGGTGTGGGAAAATGGTATGGGAGGGAGATAGATCAAGTCAAGTTAGGTGATATGCTCAACAATATATATACAGGTTGAGTATCCCTTATCTGAAATGCTTGGGATCAGAAGTGCTTCGACTTGGGTTTTTTTTTTTTTTTTTTTTTTTTTTGCTTTTTTGATTTTAGAATATTTGCATTATGCTTACCAGTTCAGCACCTCTAATCTGAAAATCTGAAATTTGGAGTGCTCCAATGAGCATTTCCTTTGAGCATCATGTCAGTTCTCAAAAGGTTTCAAATTTGTGAGTGTTTCAGATTTCAGAGTTTTGAATTCGGGATGCTCAACCTGTACTGGGATGATGGAGAATTATCTGGGAAATGTGGGCTTCTAACAATCACTATAGGACATGATGAGAATAGCTGTGGCAATGTCTTATGGAAAGAGAAGAGACTGGTTTAAGTTAAACCTCAGAGTACTTAGGTCCAGAAGGTAAGCTTTGGCAGCTCACAATTGAAATTTTGTCTGCTTTCCTCAGCTCACCTGTCATCATTCTTCAACAAGAACGTCCACTCAGATCAATCCACTCTCTTTTTGTACTTTGATTCAGGTATTTCTTTCTCTTTTGTTTTCCCAACAAATTGTGATGTCTTTTAGAGCTTGGTTTTTCTGTAGTATTCCTGATTCACCAAGCAAAGAGAGTTGGACACACAGTGGATGTTTAATAAATATTTGATTGATGGAGCTGACATTTCATTTGTCTAGGTTATAATCAGTACTCAGACACTCAAGGTATGGCTATAAATTGAGAAGCAAAGGATTTGTACTTTAATTAGAAACATTTTCCGTGTTTAAAATAAAAGCTTGGCTTATAAAGATTTTGCCTTTACTCTTGCTTCCTCCCCATTTCATTGCAATCTGAGATTTACAGAAACATAAGTAGTTGCCGTGGAGACAATTGCTGGGCAATAGAGGAGCCATTTGGGAACAATAGCAAGAACAGCTATAATAGTCAACAGCAGAATTTTACATTAATCTTTTTGCTTTCAATAGTGGAAATGAAAATAGTCTTAGTTTTTTTTTTTTTTTTTTTTTTTTAATCTATTGGATACTGTGAACTCACTCTCTTTGCTACAGGGCTCATAAGCATCTGGTACATACAAGTAGACCCTACCACTTGTTAAGATATTGAAATGATTCCGCACTGGTTGGGAAATAATCATTGTCTCTCAGACTCACCTGAGTGCTACTCCATGGCCGCAGCTCCCCAGCCCCTGTCCCCATATCTTCCATAGCTCCTCATTATCCAGCAACTAAAGTTTAAGCCCTGGTCAAGCAGGGCCCAGCACTATGGCTATAGTTAGCATACCAGCCGCTACACATCGTGAATCTACCAGCTCTTATATATAGTGAATACCATTTCTGACTATATTTATCAGACATCACAAACAAATATCCTTCAGGCATGATTGTGAGGCATTCTCAGAGTTTTACATTCCAGAATTATCAGGTAGCATTTGGAATTTCCATGAATTCATCTCATTTTAACTTCTCTTGAAAAATTGGAGATCCTGACTACATTGGACTTTCATTCCAAAAAATCAATAGAGCAGAGCAGCAATTGACCCCTTTGGACACTCCATGCGCTCTTTGTGCAGCAATCTCCACCACTTATTGTTCACCCAAATGACTGCCTCTTTTAATGTGGCTACTCTTACCCCTGTGGATGTTTAAGTTTCTGTGCCCTGCACTATCACACCCCAAATCAAATTCCTGGGAACTGTATTTGGTTCTAGACTTAAGGGTCATTTGATGGGACATAGGGTCAGTGTGGATCTGCTCCTGCTCTGTCTCCTTTCTCTTTCGTACATCATTTGCTTCTAGAAACTACAACAGCAACTCAGCCACCTTCACTTCTAATTCAAAAAGGCATTTCTTTGCAGACAAGAAAATCTTGTCAATGCCTATACTCCTGAAGTTTCACTGAAAATAATCTAGCATTGGAAGGGGCATGTACACTGGTCTTGATAGTAACTACCAATAAAAGATAGAAATGAAATTGTGACCTCTGCTGTATATATTTGCACAGTAAGTGAAAATAATTGTATCTTCTACGGGAAAACTGCTGGTGCCCATTATGCTGCTAATTATGAGAAAGAAGTGCTTTAGGAGCGACAGGTCCAGGGTTTCTACCTGCTCAGCTGCTATTTTCTGCCTTAACTGTGATTGCCACCTGGCCAGTTTGTGAATTCACAGCTATATCTAACGAAAAGCAAGAAGGAATGATCTAAAACCACATTTAATCTGAATCCTTGGTTCAGTTCTCCATTGCTGCAAAACACACCATCCAGAACTTAGTTGCTTAACATAACTGCAGTTGATTTTCTTGTACTTCTGTGGTTTAACAATTGCCTAGTCATTCATGCTGTTGTAGTCACCTGGAAGTTCAACTATGGCCCCTCTCACATCTCTGGTGATTTTCATAGGATGCAGTCAGGGAAGCTGGCTTCCCCACCACATGGCCATACAGTGTACCTTGACATGCTTTTCTCAAAGCAGCATTCCAAGAGGGTGAGAGCAGAAGCTTCCAAATTCTTACAGTGTCACTTCTGCCACATTCTGTTGGCCAAAGCCAGTCACAAGACCAGTCCAGACTCAAAGGGTGGGGAAATAAGTTCCAACTCTCGATGGGAGAAGCAGCAAGTCATAGGGGAATAAATGCAGGGATGAGAGGTGTTATTACCACATTCTATGTAAATAATCTGCCACATTCCTGAAGCTAGAACTGACACAGGGCTGGGCTCCACTAAAACAGAAGAGAGGAATTATGGTAGGCAAATCCTTAAAATATATTGGAAATCTTATACAGAAATTAAAAAGTCTCTAATGAGTGGAAACTGTAAAAATCAGGAAGATAGGGGAGGAGTTCCGATTTGGAATTCACTGGGACAGTTATGAAGGCAGAAAGAAAGGAGGAGGAAATGGGGGTAGGAAAAAAATAGTGAGAGCCAAAGAGTCTGGGTGGAAAAAGCCCTGATGGGAGGACCCTCTTCCTGAAAGGGTTCCCTGCCAGCTGCCACAGCATGGTCCAATCACATTCCTGCCCTTGTTCAGTCCTCAAAGCCAGGGCTGTGTTTGCTGATCCATCCTGTCTACTATCAATCAATCCCAAGGGCAGGATCTCTTCATCTCAGACCTGATTACTACGGTATCATCCAAACAACTCCTCCAGGTTTCCTTTTCTGGTGCATCCTGCATATCACACCTGCTTGGTTTATTTGTTTTAAAAAATATTTCTATTTCTTTCTGAATAAGTAAAATATGCTCACTTTATAACATTTTAAATGTATGGGGCTGGAAGGAGTGGCTCACACCTATAATCCCAGCACTTTGGGAAGCTGAGGTAGACAGATCACTCGAGGTCAGGAGTTCAAGACCAGCCTGGTCAACATGGTGAAGCCCTGTCTCTACTAAAAATACAAAATAAATTAACCGGATGTGGTGGCTCATGCCTGTAATCCCAGCTACTTGGGAGGCTGAGGCAGGACAATTGCTTGAACCTGGGCAGCAGAGGTTGCAGTGAGCCAAGATCGTGTCACTGGGCTGCAGCCTGGGTGACAGAGTGAAATTCTGCCTCAAAAAAGGATAAAAAAAAATAAAAATAAGATATGAAAGGTACACAGACAGGAAAACAGAGATTCAGAGAGGTTAAGCAACTTGCCTACTAAGAAGCAGTGGAGCCTGGACTTGAATGCTGGAGGACCGTGTTCTTGGCCACAACACTGTTGGCTTCTGGAATCAGGTCTCCTCATCTGCCCTGACCACACAAAAGTTTGAGATTACTTTTCCCACCAACTATCAAAACTAGTACGTTGACTTGGGTTAGTAAGTGATAACTGTAGATCTGCACAATTCTTGACTAAAAGAATAAAGACTAGGACAGCCTTACAAGAAGTCAATATTGTCACGGTCACAAAAATAATAAATCATATGAAACAGACACCAACACTACTTGTACTATGACATAGTCATGATGTATTAATTTTTGCAACACTCGGACACCTTGTCATGCCAATAAAGACACTGAAGTTGAAAGCAGAAATTTAAAACTAGATGTCACCTGCATCTATCAGTGCAGGTGATGACCCAGGAGTCAGTAAGGAAGATTGAAGACGAGGGTTGTTGGGAGATAAATAATGAGCACTCAGGAAGGAAGGAAAGTTCTGTTGCTTCTTGCCTCATGTCTAGGCTCCTTATTTGCCTCAGGAGAGAGACCTTTTCCATTTGTGTTTCATCTTCTTGATTGAGAAAGGGTACATAGGAAGAAGCATGAGTATTTAGTTTATAAAACTAAAACCCACAGTGTTCGGATGATATATCTAAATATATTTCTGCTACAGCTGCAACATGGGTTGTGTCTGTTTGTGTATGATCATGAGGCATTTGCAAGGGTGTGCACACTGGCCAGAACACATTTACCAATAATACCTCACACAATGTATACCTGCAACA
This sequence comes from Macaca mulatta, assembly GCF_049350105.2. Lineage (NCBI taxonomy): Eukaryota > Metazoa > Chordata > Mammalia > Primates > Cercopithecidae > Macaca > Macaca mulatta. Next base: position 63,554,118 of record NC_133409.1, on the reverse strand, counting down.
GCCCGCTGGGTTTTAAACACTGGTGTATGGCATCATGGAAGAGGAAGGTCATCTTTCCTACTGGGCTGTGCATAATTCCATCCTGCAGTCAGGTAGACTATCTGAAGCTGGATGTTCCAGCCATTCTTTACTCAATTAAACTTCTGGCAATACCTTTCTACTTATCACACAACAACCACTTTCTTAAAAGATCATTTGCACATTTCTGGCCATTCAGAGGCATCCTGTAATAAGGAGTGTTTGCACTCAAAAAGATGGACTTTACCCATTTCTTGGAAAAACCATTTGGGGCATTTACTGATGCTAGCTTTTAATCAGCTACCTAAGCCACCCAGACTTGGGGAAGGTAGATTGATCTTGCTGCTCATTGATGAAAGGAGTGTTCCTCTAGCCACTATACCCATGCCAGCCTGTACATTGGGAATTTAAAAAAAATTATTTATATAACATTAATTATCAAAGCTGCAGTTTGAGTCTTTTCTCTCTTTTCAGAAGAAAATTCTCTTTTATTTTCTCCCTTTCCTTGCATTTTATAAATAGCTCAATCTCAAAGCAAGTCTCCAAGGGGCATTCAGGTGAAGTTAATGGAGGTTAATCCTTTTTTTACATGCTACACAAAATCCTATGATTCAAACACAAAAATATTACCTACCTGAACAGCTTGAGTTCCTCCCATTAGGGTAGATAAAGGGAAGGACATAGAGAAAAATGAAATTTCTTCTTACAGATGAGAAGCTGCCTGGATTCTCAAAGATACTGACTTGGATACCTTACAAATTCCAGATTATACACATTCATAAAAATCATTATTCCATATCATAGAATCAAGTTTTCTGGAAAAGATGTATGTACAATATTTGTAAAAATATAATTTGAATCTATAGGCATAAAATGTTATACAAATTAATTATATTAAATAAGAAAACTTATATCTATTGTTTTATATACTAGGCAAGAACAGTAAAATTATATATTGCCTTTCTTATCTGTGTGTGCATATGCTAAAAAAATACAAGGGAAATAAAAATAAGGGTGAAAGGATAAGTCTCTTATTTGCATTCTGGGGACAAAAATATACCTTCTGTGTCTTTAGCAATCACAGTCCGACCATGAAATGCAGAAACAGGACTCTCAGGGTCCTTTTTACAGTAACAGGACCATCAAGACAAGGACAGACAGGTCATGGAGCCAGGTACTTTGTAATCACAGACTCAAATCAAATCCTCTGTGATGGAATATAAATTATACCCATTTTTTTTCTATGTTGCAGTGTTATAGTGGCCTTGCATTATGACATTTTTTTGAGTACATATGTACTCAACAGAAGGCAAGTTTCTCAAACCAAACATAATTTGAATGAGGGTGAGGGGAAGCCAGCCCCTTCCTGACTCTCAGGTCCCTAGTTCACAAGCCTGCCTTTGAGGCAGATGATAGAGATGAACATATTTCTGATAAGCCATTTCCAGTTTGGAGCACCACAGAGCATACAGCCTTCATAACCAAACTACTGAAGTCATTGGGCATCCAGGACAGTGGTTTGTGGACTGGGAGACAGCAGAAATAACCCTCCTCTGCTGATTCCTTCTGGTGAGATCACGAAAATTGCTTTAAAGAAAGTCTAAGTATCTTTCTGAGAAGGGACAGGAGCAGGTACGAGATAACTGCTCTGAACAGGTCGTTAATTAGTACCAACACTTGCCACTCCAATCTAGCAGATGATTCCCACCCTATTTGCCAAATATATATATATATATATATATATATATATATAATTTTCTTTGATATCTTCCACTCACATATCAAGCCTGCAAAGACCGAATGAAGTCTTCAAACAAGTAGAATGATGAGGCTCTGCTGAAACCCTGGGAGGAGAAGCACCCGGTTTGTCTCTATTGCTTCAGTGCACAAAATTGCTTCCCACTGATCACCTCATCCCTGCTCTCAGCAAAAGCTCCTTTCTGGAATAATAACCTGAAACCAGTGTCGAAAGTTAATCCCCACTTGGCTTGAGGGATGAGTTTCAAAGACCTGTTTCAGGAATCAAGATTCCCAGTACCCTTTTAGCAAAGGTTTGCTATTTATACAGCACATTTCCCAAATGGGGCTTCTGGTTATTTATAGAAAAGCCAGACTGAACATGTGTCTGGGTTACTACTGTGATTGGCATACTGTGGGGAAAGTTGGTTGCATCAGTCAAGAGATGTTTATGGATTGTCTACTCTATGTAAAATAGTGTAAAAATGAAATTTGTATCCAAGCTTTACTCTTGAGTAAAACAGAGGATTTCAAAATTGAACTGTCTTAAAAAAACCTGCATGATTGCCATTCTAATTGGTGTGAGATAGTATCTCATTGTGGTTTTGATTTGCATTTCTCTGATGGCCAGTGATGATGAGCATTTTTACATGCGTCTGTTGGCTGCATAGATGTCTTCTTTTGAGAAGTGTCTGTTCATGTCCTTCGCCCACTTTTTGACAGGGTTGTTTGATTTTTTTTCTTGTAAATTTGTTTAAGTTATTTGTAGATTCTGGATATTAGCCCTTTGTCGGATGGGTACATTGCAAAAATTTTCTCCCATTCTGTAGGTTGCCTGTTCACTCTGATGATAGTTTCTTTTGCTATGCAGAAGCCCTTTAGTTTAATTAGATCCCATTTGTGTATTTTGGCTTTGGTGCCATTGCTTCTGGTGTTTTAGTCAGGAAGTCCTTGCCCATGCCTAGGTCCTGAATGGCATTGCCTAAGTCAGGAAACAACAGGTGCTGGAGAGGATGTGGAGAAATAGGAACACTTTTGCACTGTTGGTGGGACTGCAAACTAGTTCAACCATTGTGCAAGACAGTGTGGCAATTCCTCAAGGATCTAGAACTAGAAATACCATTTGACCCAGTGATCCCATTACTGGGCATATACCCAAAGGATTATAAATCATTCTACTATAAAGACACAGGAACACGTATGTCTATTGTGGCACTATTCACAAGAGCAAAGACTTGGAATCAACCCAAATGCCCATCAGTGATAGACTGGATTAAGAAAACGTGGCACATATATACCATGGAATACTATGCAGCCATAAAAAAGGATGAGTTCCTGTCCTTTGTAGGGATATGGATGAAGCTGGAAACCATCATTCTCAGCAAACTATCGCAAAGACAGAAAACCAAACGCTGCATGTTCTCACTCATAGGTGGGAATTGAACAATGAGAACACTTGGACACAGGGTGGGGAACATCACACACCGGGGCCTGTTGTGGGGTGGGGGAGGAGGGGAGGGATGGCATTAGCAGAAATGCTTAATGTAAATGACTAGTTAATGCGTGCAGTACACCAACATGGCACATGTAACAAACCTGCACAGTGTGCACATGTACCCTAGAACTTAAAGTATAATAAATAAATAAATAAATAAATAAATAAATAAATAAATAAATAAAAAACTGCATGATATGGTCTTTCCATATCCATGCTGTGTGTCAGAAAATGCTATTGAAACCTGTTTTCATAAGGAGTGATGACAAAAAATTAGTGCAAGATATATACTATGCCACTGTCATTCAAATAAGCATTTGCTTTAAAAAGTACACAACATGATATGAAATAAGCACTAGACTAGGACTCAGGACTAGATACTACTTTAAACATGACCATTAACACACTGGATGACCTGAGCAATTTCCTCTTTGAATCTGAGTTTTGACTTCCTAATGGGTAAAGCTAAGCAGGTAGAACACGATGATGTATTAAGTTTATTCCAGTGTTGAAATTCTATGATTTTGTAATTCTACCTCAGTCATTCCTCCATTAACACTGAATTTCTTTTAACAGAAAACATATTAAGGATCAAAATAGCAAAATATTCATTCTGCCTTTCATCATTAATATATATCTCAAAGCTTTTGAATCTTTAGTTCACCAAATTATGTCACATAATTAATGCAACATCTACTGGTATTATCCACAAATGCTATATTTTGTCAAGAATCACTGTCGAGGAGTAATTTAAAATTCTGAGCATTGAATTCATTACAAAGTACACTCATCAAACACTAATGATGAATAATTTTTGTTTTGCTGTGATTAACTCACCTTGTGTCTCATTATGATAATTTGTTCTAATTCCCTCATTCTTCCCTAGCAGAATAATCTCCAACAAACATTTGAAGGGAACATCAAAAAAACTGTTATTTTCGTAAGAAAAGACTGAGATACACTTAGTAATTATTGTCCAGAATATGAAGCCACAGATTATGATCAACTATTTTTCATTTACACAAAGGAGAGAAAACAAATCTAAACAGGAAGCAAGGTTGTGATTACCAAAGGAGTTTTCGTTATCGTTCCTCTCTAGAATCTGATACTGAGAAAAATTGGCAAACCTATTGTTCTAGATGCATTTCAGAATATGGGAGATACATTTGTGGTGTCTAATGTTTCTTTCTTGTTTTATCTGAGAAACGGGGAGTGGGGGTTTGGGGGGGAACACCAATATTTTTCACAAGTTCTGTTTTATGTTTTCCACTATCACTTCACTACTTCCTACCTTCAAACTATCTTGATATATTTAAAAGGTAACCAAAAACACCTTTCTAACTATTTACTTCTACAAAAGTTAAGGCTCTGCTGCTGAGTCTGTGTCTTAAATAAGAACATTAAACATAGTTTCTACTAAGCTATATCTAAGCTCAGCCATTTGACCTATATAAGCATGCTCCCCCAAAATTTGGAGCAGACCTATCTCCGCTTCAGTATGCCCATGGAAAAGATTTCTGAGAGATTTTGGTCCCTTCTTTAGGGTTTGCTAAGTGCAATACAAATGATAGCACTGTTATCCATGATCAGAGGTCATTGCAGGGGGAGGGTAACAGGATGAGCTAAAGCAGATCTTTACAATATTAATAAATTAATACAAATGACTGCTATATTCTCCCAAATTTTGCATATTCTCTCATACAACCCTCACAACAAACCCAAAGCCATATTCCCAGAAAAATTTACTTGCCTAGCGTTGTACAACCTATAAGAAGAAGATGAGTAAGAATTTGAATCCAGGTAAATTTCTTTATGTTTAAAAGTGTTAAAGAAAAATTCTATATTGACAATATTTTCAGATAGATGATGTCCAGTTTGAAAGGTTTTATCTGCAAGTTTCAAGCGCATTCACTTACCTGACCCGATTAACCTGGGATCAATAACTTAGAATTTCAAAATAATGAAAAAGTTATTATGTATTTGTTAATAAATGATATTGGATAGTCATCCAGGAGGGAAAACAGTCAGTCAAATTCTTGCTTATTGGAATCAAATTGTTTGAAGATCTTAATATAAATAAAAATGAAACCATAAAAGTACTTAAAGAGATATGGGAAAAATATCGAATAATTGAGAGCAAAAAAGGCCTTTCTAAGAATGACACAAAATTCTGAAGACGTAATAGAAAAGTATTATAAATTAGATTATTTAAAAAATAAATTCAACATGGCAAAACCAACATAAGCAATATGAAAAGAATACAACCAATCAGAAAAAGAGATTTGGTATTTATATGATAATTAAAATGTTTCTAAAATATAAAAATGTCTAGAAATTAATATAAAAATACTCCACAGCAATTCAATAGAAAAAAGGACAGTAGGTATGAAAGGGCATTTCACATTTTTAAAAAATGAAAATACTTATCTTAAATTTAAGAAAAATATTTAACCTTACTCATAATAACAGAAAACAAATTATGAGATCATAATGATACCAGATTCTGTGTATTAGACTGGCAATGATGAAAGGTCTTGTTAATACCTTATTAATACATCACGTTGAAAAGTGTGTGGAGAAATTGGCCTTTTCACAAATTTCTTAGGAGACTGATGTAACTTCCGTATAGGGCAATTTGGCAATATCAAGCAAGATTTTAAATGCACATACTCTTTCACCCAGCAATTTCACCTCCAGGATTTTATCATTTCATATTCATGAAATTTTGTATGCACAAAGTTATTCATTTTTGAATATTCATGTTTGTGACATTTTTGCAATAGCAAAAGATTGGAAGCACCTTAAATGTCTGTCAATAAGTGACGACCTAACCAAATTATGGTACATTTATAATGTTGAGGTTATGGGGGATGTAATTGCCACTCTCTTTTGTTGCCATCAAGAAGGGTTTTTCCTAAACATTCTTATATTCTTGCCCACTGTTTACTAAACTGAGTTGCCTAATTCATGAGTTTAGTGAGAAACTAGGTCCAGTACAACTGAGCCCCCTCATCCAACTTTCGCTTGGGATCTGCCTGCAGTGCATTTACATCTGCTCCACCAGGTCATGAGCCCTTTAGGGAGGGTATCGTGGAGGGAGGCCTGTGGCTATTTGAGCTGTATATCTGGGTTGGTAAATATGCACAATTTGAGGGCTTAGTATTAGGAAATCATTGCGTTGTGCACCTGGGCTGCATTCTCCAGTACAGGCTTTAACAGTAATACAAAGATTTTTATTTTCATCTTCTTTGCACTTAATCTAATCTCTCAGTTAATGCAAAACACAGGTGGGAAAAGCATCAGCACCATTTACTTTGCCTCTCTTATACCAATATGCACATTTGAATCCTATTTACCCACAAAAATAAGAAATACCTCTCCTGGTACAAATAGGAGATCATCTGCAAGTTTAGTCACTGGGAGAAAAGAGCAAGGTGCAGAACAGCATGTGAAGAATGCTACCACTAGGTGGAAAGGGGCGAGAGAGCATATGTTCACATGTACCTACATAGCATATCTCTACAGGGAAATACTGGCAGCTGATAATATCGGTTGCCTCCAGACAGGGGAAGAGAGTGGCTGGAGACAGACAGAGGAGTTTTTTTGTAGTATTCATTTTTGTATTTTTTGAATTGTGAATCCATGAGGATGTATGACCATATGAGTCCATTACTTCGCAGTATATTGTACATGTTTCTAAAATTACCTCTTCTTTCCCTTTCCTGATCCCCAGGAAAATTATATTTCAATAGTGCTGGTGTTAGTAAAACAACACAATTGCAAAATATGTTAGGGGGCAAGAAATAATATATGATTACTCTTGGACTTTCTTACCTATGACAACCAAGGACCTTCCTTACTCAGTCTCTCCTTGGCCCTCCTAATCCATGAAGGACTCTTTCCCCAGGGTTTAAATTTAGGCTTTCCTGATGCAACATCAGGAGACAAGGAGGGGGACAGTAGCAAGCTAAACAGGGAAGGAAGCTGTAGAGAGGAGTTCAGGTTTTTTGAATGTGTCTGGTGCACTTCTATGGAAAACAGTATTAGAAATCCTGGCTAGTGCAATCAAGGAAGAGAAAGAAATAAAAGGCATCCAAAAAAAAAAAAAAAAAAAAAAAAAAAAAAGAGAGAGAGAGAGAGAAAGAGAGAGAGAGAGAGAGAAAGCCAAACTATTCGTGTTTGCAGACAACAAGATCCTGTATCTAGAAAACTCCTTCGTCTCAATCCAAAAGCTCCTTAAGCTAACAAACTACTTCAGCAAAGTCTCAGGATACAAAATCCATGGGCAGAAATCACTAACATTCCGATACACCAACAACAGTCAAGCCAAGAGCCAAATCAGGAGTGAACTCCCATTCACAATTGCAACACAAATAAAATATAATACCTAAGAATACAACTAACCAGCAAGGTGAAAGGTCTCTACAAGAACTACAAAACACTGCTCAAAGAAATCACAGAGGAGACAAACATGGAAAAAACATTCCATGCTCATGAATAGGAAGAATCAATATCATTAAAATGACCACACTGCCCAAAGCAATTTATAGATTTAATACTATTTCTATTAAACTACCATCAATGTTCTTCACAGAACTAGAAAAAACTATATTAAAATTCATATGGAACCAAAAAAAAAAAGCCCAAATAACCAAGGCAATCTCAGCAAAAAGAACAAAGCTGGAGGCATCATGCTACAAGACTTCAAACTATGCTATAGAGCTACAGTAACTGAAACAGCATGGTACTGGTACAAAACCAGACACATAGACCAATGGAACAAAACAAAGAGACCAGAAATAAGGCCACACACCTACAGCCATTTGACCTTTGACAAAACTGACAAAAAGTAAGCAATTAGGAAAAGACTCATTATTCAATAAATGAGGCTGGAATAACAGGCTAGCCATATGCAGAAAACGTAAATTGGACCCCTTCCTTATATCATATACAAAAACCAACTCAAGATGAACTAAAGACTTGAATGTAAAATCCAAAACTATAAAAATCCTGGAAGCATTCTGGACATAGGTATGGGCACAGATTTCATAATGAAGACACCAAAAGCAATTGCATCAAAGGCAAAAATTGACAAATGGGATCTAATTAAACTTAAGGGTTTCTGCAAAATGAAAGAAACTATAGCAACAGAGTAACCACATAACCTACAGAATGAGAAAAAAAAATTGCAAACTATGCATTCAACAAAGGTCAAATATCTGCAATCTACAAGGAACTTAAATTTACAAGCCAAAACAAACAATCCCATTAAAAAGTGGGCAAAGGACATGAACAGACACCTTTCAAAAGAAGACAAACATGTGACCACAAGCATATTAAAAGAGCTCAACATCACAGATCATTAGAGAAATGCAAATCAAAACCACAATAAGACACCATCTCACACTGGTCAGAACGGCTGTTATTAAAAAGTCAAAAAATAACAGTTGTTGGCAAGGTTGTAGAGGAAAAGGAATACTTATACTCTGTTAGTGATAATGTAAATTAGTTCAGCCATTGTGGAAAGCAGTGTGGCGATTCATCAAATAACTAAAAACAGAACTACTATCTGACCCAGGAATCCCGTTACTGATTATATACCCAAAGGAATATAAATCATTCTATTATAAAGATAGATGCATGCCTATGTTCATTGTAGAACTAGTCTCAATAGCAAACACATGGAATCAACCTACATGCCCATCAATGGTAGACTGGATAAAGAAAATGTAGTACTTATACACGGTATTACTCTGCTCTCATGTTGCTAATAAAGACATACCTGAGACTGGATAATTTATAAAGCAAAGAGATTTAATGGACTCACAGTTTCACATGGTTGGAGAGGCCTCACAATCATGGCAAAAGGCAAATGAGAAGCAAAGTCATGTCTTACATGGTGGCAGGCAAGATAGTGTGTGCAGGGGAACCTCCCTTTATAAAACGTCAGATCGTGTGAGACTTATTATCACAGGAACAGCAAAAAGAATACCTGCCCCCATGATTTGGTTACCTCCCACCAGTTCCCTCCCATGACATGTTGGAATTATGGGAGCTACAATTCAAGATTTGGGTGGGGATACAGCCAAACCACATCATACACCTTGGAAGACTATACGGCCATAAAAAAGAATGAGATTATATTCTTTGCAGGAACATGAATGGAATGGAGGCCATTATCCTCAGGGAATTAATGCAGGAACAGAAAAGCAAATACTGTATGTTCTCACTTGTAGGTGGGAACTAAATGAGAACACATGGACACATAGAGGGGAACAACACACACTGAGGTCTACCAGAAAGTGGAGGCTGGGAGGAGGGAGAGCATCAAGAAAAATAACTAATGGGTACTAGGCTTATTACCTGGATGACTAAATAATCTGTACGGCAAATTCCTGTGACACGTGTTTACCTGTATAACAAACTTGCACATTTTAAAAAAAGTTGAAACAAGAAAATGCAAAAAAAGAAAGAGATTGGTGGAAAAAATTGCTGGAATGTATGTTAAAAAGTCAACAGGGGAAAAGTCAGTACTTTTAGGAAGAAGTTCTGTGAACTTATATAAATATCATGGTTCTCGGGCTCTGAGATAGGACTACCTGGGTCCCAGTTTCAATGGACTTAACAAATATTATGACTTGGTGCTGAAACCTGAGCCATGATGGTGCCTTGCTGCTTCAGATGGCTCCCAGTACCACCATTTAGCAGACACATAAAACAAATTAAAGAGATTGAAATCCTCCCGCAGACAGGCTTTTCTTCTACTGATTCATTTACTATAGAGAGGCATCACCCGCTATCTAAGCTCCTAATGAGTCATAAAACTGGCATCTGTTTTTTTTTTTTTTTTTTTTTTCCTTTCAGAAGAATGTAATGGGGGTACCAATAGCCTGTGTTCTGGGAGCTCCTAATAAACAGTTTTGCTCATATATATATAAGATACATGCACTGGGCAGCCACTGTGGGCACTGGGCTGGTTTATCCAGCACCTCCATGTTGTGGGCCCTGCGAGGAGAAGGAAGTGAAGCAAAGGCAATTCCCTCTGGCAGGGATGAGAGGAGGGTTCACTCAAACCCCTTTCCCAATTTGGCTGACTCTGTAATCCACATCTCTCCTGACCCTAACTTCTTTCTTTTTGTTTATCTCAGAATTGCTTAGTTTAACTATTCATAAAAGACATATCACTGATAGGACTAGCTTATTTTTACATAAAGTATAATACTACACAGTTCATGCATAGATCATTAAAGTGTCAGATTGTCTTTGTTACGAATTTTCTTTCATCTCAATATGAAATCCTGTTCACATATTTTTGGTTGTCACAGTTTGTGGCTCACAAACCTCATAATTTAAACACACACACACACACACACACACCCCAGAGGGAACCTTGAGCTTCAGTGCGATTAAGTAACATAGATCCCCTCTGCTGAGATTTGTTGGGATGTTTGTCAGAGTCCTTGAATTGCTGGCATTATCATTTGTTTCTACAATGATGGTAGTGATGGGAAATAATCACCGGCAAGAACTCTGATCCCCTTGCCAGAGAGGTTTGGAGTATGAGGAGAAAGCAGCCAAGAAACTTGATTTAAAATTCTAGAAAAAATCTTTTTTTGCAACAATAAATGTTAACTGTCATTCAGATACCTAAACAGAAGCAGAATTCCCTACAGGACAGAGATTGTTCTGAAATACATACCAAATAAAAAATCCTTCTTAGACATTTTATTATTATATATGACAGCAAGAAGAACAAAGGCAGCAAAAAAGGATATGCTCTGGAAGTCTTTCAATGCTCTCCTTATATCACGTTTTCAGCTGTATTCTCCCACTCATGGAAGTCAAATCATCCCAGCTAGATTCTATTTTTGTTTGTGAATATTGCTTACATTAGGAGGTTAACATCAAATTTATCACATATATATATATTTTCAAAAACTGATTTCATTTTCCTGTATTTCTAAATCACCAAATCTTTCTTTCTTAAGGGAATCATTAATTCATTGAATCACTTCTTAATAGATAAATAAATAAATAAATAAATAAATATATTAATCTGCTTACACAGAACTGTGTTTTGTTTAATAAGATATCACAAGGGAACTATCCCCTGTTGCTGTGGTTTGGCTGCATCCCCACCGAAATCTCGACTTGAATTTTATCTCCTAGAATTCCCACACGGTGTGGGAGGGACCCAGGGAGAGGTAATTAAATCAGGGGGGCTAGACTTTCCCGTGCTATTCTTGTGATAATGAATAAGTCTCACTAGATCTGATGGGTTTATCAGGGGTTTCTGCTTTTGCTTCTTCCTCATCCTGTCTTGCTGCTGCCATGTAAGAAGTTCCTTTTGCTCTCTGCATGATTATGAGACCTCCTCAGCCATATGGAACCGTAAGTCCAGTTAAACCTCTTTTTCTTCCCAGTCTTGGGTATGTCTTTATCAGCAGTGTGAAAACAGACTAATACACCTGTGTTCTCTAAACTTTGGCTAATTAGGGTGAATGACTGGGCAGATGATCGCCTCTTCCTTTTCTTCAATGTAGCCACAACACTGTGCCACGCATGTGATGATGCACATCAGAGCTACCTCCTCTGATGTAAGGGAGAAGAAGGAGCCCTTACCTGGACAGAGCCCTGTAGCCTGGGAATCCTCAAGGTTGCCACCAGTGGAGAAACCATACTTCCTCCATATGCCAAGTAATCCAGAACAACGGGAAGAATATTCCAGATTTGTGGCCAGAAAGGCAATCCTGAGAAAGATATTCTACAGCTCCAAGCTATTACAGTCAAATACGCTTCTGTCTAAATTCTACCTAAAACCTTCAAATCTTTCTGTCCTTCACCCTTGGGACAATTGTTCCCTTTCGGCTGAAATTTTAAGCATTTCCATTGACTAGCATCATTGCAGCCCTTGAGTCTTAGGTCATGGTTTCAACTTGAAACCTTGCTAGGTTTCAACATTTATGGGAGTTAATCAATACCACAAGTGGGTTTTACTTTTGAGACTATTGGAGGTAAATTTATTTCCATATTCTCAGGTGGCATCTAACTGCTGCCATGGTGTAGGCAATATGTGGATTGATTGCAAATTTTACTCAGAAAAGGAGGGGTGTGTGCTACTGGTAGCTACTATGAAGAGATGATGGTCATAATCCATCTTGGTTCTATTTTCTTTATGATGAAATATTAGACCAATGAAAATTATGACTTTTCTTTTTAATTTATCCATCTGATTACACAGTGTTTGATAGTTCTCTTATGCTCTCCATCATTGCCAATTTTGTATTCCATTCTGGGATTTGACCATTACATTGTGTGAAAAGGACAGGCCGCAGGTACTTTCTTATACCAACCACATGGTTAAGAGTTGAATAATCCTCATGTGCTATTTTGTTGTCATAAAATTGTATGCATGAATCATCAGCCAATGAGGCCCTGCACCTAAAAGATAAACAACCTGCTAGCTCTTGGGTAGAAGACTGAAGCCATAGTCTCTGCTTAATTTGACTGCAAATGATTAATGGTGACAGCAAAGTTTTATTACTCCAAGTGCAGGTCACTTCTTAAAGTTATGGTTTCTCATAATAGAAAACTGCTTTCCTACTGTATTTTAAAGAGTAAGGTTGCAGTCCTACTAATTAGGGTGATGGCAGAAATACTCTGAGATTTGGCAACCCAGGTTGGAGGCAAAATGAAGAGTTAAAAAGAATCTACATGACTTCTGTCTCCACGAGTCAGTACACCACAGCAGCAGTTAGATCCTACCTGAGAGTATGGAAATAAATTTGCCTTCAATCTTTTGACAAGTTAAATCCACTTGTGGAATTGATTAACTGTTGGAGCAAACACTAAGAGATTACAAAGTAGGTGACTGTGACACTTCAATAAAATGTGATCTGGTGCTAATTTCAGAATTATTAGTCAGACTCTTTCAAGATGGTAAGAAGCAAAGACCTACTCAGGTTATCTCCAACAGTGAACAGTTATCATAAGAAATCACAGGGAAGGAAGTCAGGAAACAATCTCAGGAGCCTCAAAACCAGGGATTAGAGAGCCCAGAAAGCTGCTCGGGATTCAACAGGGGCTTCTGTCTGAGATGTGACCCAACAGAATCTCTTTCTCTGGAATTGGAAACCCTTGGCTCTATCCTCCAAGCATTGCTACTGAAATGAATCTATAATTTTCTCTTCCTGCTTCTTTTACTCGCAGCCCTACAGACTCAGTTTACTCTCCTGTTTATCTGGTAGTTTCTTCTTATTTAAAGCTTTGCTGCCTCACGACTTCTGCTCCTCACCGTTCCTTCTAATGCATCCTTTTTGCTGCTGTTGACCCAATTGCCAGACTCCTTCTCTGTGTGTCTCCTTCAAATGAGCCACGTGAGACGATCTAAACAGGATAGCAAAGTCGCTGGTGCCCAGCATCATCTTGGACAGGAGTCGCATATCAAGCTACTTCATATGTCACTGACCAGCACAGAAATCTCTGCCATTGGGTTACAGGCCCATTAATTCTTGTTCTAATTAGCTGTAGCCAATGTAGCAGGAATGTGTGGTACAAAAATGATTCACTATGTGTAAGGAGCATCTCAGAAGAGTGCAGCAGGCTCTCTGATGATAACTAGAGGATCTCCTTCCATGGCTGATCCAGTACATTAGGAAATCAGGACAGAATTGTAACTGAGAAATTGGAAGCTGGTCAATTGTATTGTGCTGTGTGAATACAGGGATTCCTAGAGTGTGAAAGAGGAAATCCCTGACACCGGTGGGTGTCTATTCATTCTGCCCAGTAAAGAGCATGCCCAGATAGGGAAGCTCAGGTGTTAGTCCATCTGAAAAGTACATTTATTCCAGAGATGTGGTATTTTCATGAAGCCCATATATTAACCCTCCTTGTTCTGAGCCCAAGCAGGCCCAGCAGGCTTCACATAAAGCCACTTGGTATTGTCAGCCTACTGGGCAGGGATGTATGGCTCTGTCAACATGAGTATGCCTGTCTATCTGACAGTCAGTCACAGTTGTCATTATAAATAAGCATTATGGTATATATGTGTTAATGTGAATACATCCCTGAGAGAGAAGAACTCACAAAAATCAAGGTTTCTGCTCTTGCAAAATTGAGGACCAGCTCTGGAATGTGATCAATGCCTCCAAGATAGGTTTCATCTTGTGCGGCCCTAGCTTAGTTTCTGCAAACCTTCCCTATGTTCTCTTCTCTGCACCACCATGAATAATGAGCTGTATATTTGAAACTTAATAAAAAGTACTTTATTGCCAAGTAAATTCCATTTGTATTCACTCAGCAATTAATAAGCATCCGTTTAATTTAACCAAATCTTTGGCCATGGGAGAGCACGCTGGGTTCACAAGATGTTTTCCAAACAACCATGAAAGACAGTTAAAAGAAAAAAAAAAGTTTCAAAAATGTTTATAAGAACATTCTAAACTTGAGACAAATATACTATTATTTGAGGAATTAATTAGGCTCAAACATGGCCACTCAGCATCATCAGTTCTTAACCTTCCTTTCTGCCTCCCTCTTGTTCATGGGGTCAGTGGATTTCCATTACTGACACCTCTCACACATATACTGAGTTTCAGCCAAGTGGCATTCACATAGCTGAGGACAATTCTTTCATTATTCTGTATTACTGAAAGCTTCAGGGAGTACTGGGCACATTGTCTTCTATATGAATGGTACCCAGAGTTGCACAGTGTATAATCACATGACCACAGGTGTTGATGGACACTTGCATGTGGTAATATTAACTCTCTAATGTATGAACTTGTCTTCATAGGTAAAGAGTATGGATGAGAGAAAGATGTGGATAATTTGAGAAGCAATATCCAACTTTGATATATGAAAACGCTTTTCTGAAATATGACCAGATAGCTGGTAATTAAACTATTAAGAAAATTTGTTGAAAATGTTAAGAAAAGAATCTGTAGTGTTAGGAGTAACAGAAGCATTATTGAATTGAACAAATTAAATATTGAGTCAGGTGACGTGAAACCTTATGTTTTGGGAACTATGTACCATTAAGTGATTTGGAAGTAAAAGATACCTCTGGAGGGGAGGGGAGCATGAGTTGTTTAAGTAACTAAAACTTCCATACACCTGTTTTTAAGAAGTTATACCATTTATTTTATTTTCCTGTATTTGATTTATACACAGTCTAGGTTTAAACTACTGCTGTCTTTTCACTTCATCTTTTGAGCTCTTAGAATGTGTGAAAGGGCTATAATTATGGACAATTAGGAAACAAAAGTCTCCAATGTACGCATGTTTACTTTACTAAGAACAGTCAGTGATGAAATGTTTAATGCTCCAACTTAGTAAAAACCACAGGGCTAAGGGGCTTGTTTACATCCTTCTTCAAGGGTTTGAACGAAATAAACTGCATAAGGAGGAAATATTGCTTTATGTCTAGGGCCAATGCTTGAGAAATGAATGTTAAATGCAAGAAATTGCTTGAGGTGTTTCACTGCGGTCAATAATTCCAGAAAGCACACTATATCTTAATTCTCTGGAAATTGGCTTCTGTGAGGCTCCTGTGTGTGTGTGTGTGTATGTGTGTGTGTACAGGGAGTACATTTAGTTAAATTTGGACAGTCTAGTTATATGCAAGAGTGTATCACTTCCTTCAATCAGAAAAATCATTCTGAATAGAAATTGTTTGATTGCAGGGGTGGTTATGGGATCCCTTCAGCTTAAAAGCAGCAATTCTCCACCCCATTAATTCCTTATTCAAGTTCTTCACAGTTTAAACACTGCTGTTTGTCTCTTGCTCAGAGTTGCTGATTTGGAAAGAACCCTTTGATATTCATTACCCAATGAAGCATGCAAGGCTGTTGTTGCATTATCTTATTAAATGAGTAGTTGTTTTGTGATGCATCATTAAAAAAGCACAAGAATTACTTCCTGTTATGAAAACCATACTGATTTAAAAACAAATCCAGCAAGATGGGCTCAAAACTTGTTTATGCCAAATTGATGATGACTAAAAACTTTTAGGATTTCTGCAAAATAGCTTTAAGACGAAGCACCAACAACAACTACTTTTGCTGAGACACAAACAGTACTAAGCGAACTAGTATGAGAACCTGGCTAGGTGAAATGGTCCATATTATGTGCCTTAGCTTTTGATATGTCTTGAAGGTTTTAAGGTAATTAGAGAACTAAGGAACTAAATATGAGCAAAGTAAACATGTCTCTTACTTGCTTGACTTAATTAGTCCCCCTTCCTCTAATACTTTGCTGCCAGTACAGTCTCCAAATAACCAAAATGTCTTCCTTAGATTTGAGTCAATTAAAACTCCTGCATATTTTCCTCCTGTGTACAGATGAAGTTCAAGCTTTTTAGCATTCTATCTGATACCCTTATTATTTTTATTTTTCTGACTCTCTGGATGATGACTGTCTCCTAGTCTCATTGCTACCAAAGGCTCTTCCTATCTCTGTTTTATACTGTTCTTTCTACCTAGTATGCACTTCCATCCTTGGACCCTCAAAATCAAATTCAGACATAACTCCCAACTGGGTTCTTTCTGAGACTCCTTTCCCTCTTTTAAACTCTATCGTTGCACCTATCACCCTGGGATGGAGGCAGAGGAGGCATCTGGCAGACAGTTTGCTTGAAGTGGGTATTTGGAACTAGGATAATTACCTTTAGGTTGTAGTTGTTTGGCAAACACGTGGACTTCCCTAACTTATCTAAATTGGGTGTTCATTTGGATGGTTTAGAGATGCTGCTGGAGATTTTGCACTAGGGCTCATTAAAGCCCTGTAAGCCACCCTTTGTTATCAAACTGAACTGGGATCTGTTCGCCAGCCACAGTGAGGCCAAAACATCCACACTGAGGTTTGCAGCGGAAGAAAGGAGGCATTTATTTGCAGGGTGCCAAACAAGGAGCATCGGGCAGCTCTAGCTTAAATCCCAAACTCCCTGAGGGCTTGCATGTAAGGGTTTTTAAAAGCAGGAGTAAATTTCAGGAAAGCAGAAGTTACAAGCAAAACCATAAATCAATATATAGGGATTACACATTGGTGTGACCTAAAAGGGCAGGATATCTTGAAGCAGGTGGCTTGCAGGTCATAGGTAGATTCCAACGTTTCTGATTTGCAATTGGTTAAGAAGGTGAAGCTTTGTCTAAAAATTTGGGGTCAGCAGAAAAGAACGTTGGCTCTGGCCCATGGGTGTGACCTTTTCCAAGTCCCTCAGGAAGAAACTTAGAACAAAGAACAGTGGTCAGAGTTCAATCCTCAGTTTCCCCTTTTCAGAGATCTATGTGCCACAGATACATCTGGTGGACATCGAGGTTTCTGAAAAGCAACTTAAATACATATGTTAAGATATCATCTTCAGTTTCTGTAGGGGAACATCCTGTGATTCTAACTTCCTTGGCTATTGTTTTAAGATACTATTACCTTCTTGCTTATCAAGTCATTTATTTACTTCTCAGGGCTAAGTAGGTGCCTGGAATCTTCCTTTAAGGAACTAAAAACTTTTAATCTTTTCCGAGGGGGCCTGCAGGCCCTAAGTGAAGTTCCGGTTCCATCTAACCTTGGTACACCACAAGCCGCACGTGTTTCTTAACATCTTCCATCTGTATCTGGATTTCCATTTCTTTGGGCAGAAGCTTTTTCATCACAGCATCCTACTGGCTAGCAGCATTAGGCACTCTAGGTACTAATGCTTACTAAATTTTTTAGTTAATTGAAATAAACATATTATGAATAAGTCTTAATGAACAAAGTCATAACATCCCTGAGAAAATAAAAATAGCAACTAATAAATGAACCACTTGAGGATTTATAAGGATCTTGATGCATATTTTATTTAATCCACACATAACTCCATGAACACAGTTGAAGGCATAACAGCAGCTCATCCTGAAATACACCTGAGAGATTAATAGCTTTTGCTTTGCCTCTTTTCTCTGACTCTGACTTCATCCCTTTCATACCACACTGCCACCAGGCAAAGGCTGTGTCACAACTGTGACAGGCTGATGGCGAGCAGCCAAGAAGTCTCATAAAGTGACTTTTACAATAGTAACTTTGCCACAGTCGAAGGCCTAGTCCTTGTTCTTGAGGGTTCAGAAATTCGGTTGCTAAGACTTCATTAGTATATTAGTATCTCTCCTCAAGAAGGCTTTATCTGAATTCAGAAACATGGACTAGGTACTCCTTCTAAATGGTCCCACAGGAGTCTTTGTTTACCTCTCTCTAAGCACTGAACTCGATACTGTTAATATCCATGACTGTCTTCCTTATCAGATTATTGATATCTGGAAGGCAGGGCTGGTCCTAGCTCATTATCTCTTCCTATTGAAGTAGGGTGATGTATAGAAGGGAAAAATTGCTTCCCTCGACCTTCCTAGATCCTTTGGCTAGTCTACAAATTAAACGGACATAAAACAGATTAACAGGAGAATAACAGGCTGGGCACGGTGGCTCATGCCTACAATCCCAGCACTTTGGGAAAGCCAGGTTCGCGGATCACAAGGTCAGGAGATTGAGACCATCCTGGCTAACATGGCGAAACCCTGTTTCTACTAAAAATACAAAAAATTAGCCGGGTGTTGTGGTGGGCACCTGTAGTCCCAGCTACTCAGGAGGCTGGAGGCAGGAGAATGGCATGAACCCAGGAGGTGGAGGTTGCATGAGCCGAGATCATGCCACTGCACTCCAGTCTGGGCGACAGAGCAAGACTCAATCTCAAAAAAAAAAAAAAAAAAAAAAGAAAAGAAACAGGAGAATAACAATTTACAAGTATGTACATACAAGTATGTAACTTGTAGTATGTTAATTCATACATAACAAGTATTATGTTAGTTACATACTTACAAGTATTATGTCAGTTACATACTTACAGATGGGAATCTCACACACAGAAAAATGAGACTCAAAGAAATGACCAGATGATTGAAGGCTGTACACCATCCTGAGCTACAGAAAGGAACAGGAGTTTGGGGCTTCTGGTAGGTGGTATAGGAACATTAGGGGAGTGTGAGGAGAGGAAATATATCATAAGTTAAGATTGCCTTGTTATGCAGATAAAAGTCTCAAGTCTCTCAGGTAGGCCGAGTGCAGTGGCAAGCGCCTGTAGTCCCAGCTACTGGAAAGGTTGAGGTCGGAGGCTCACCTGAGACCAACAGTTTGAGGCTGCAGCAAGCTATGATGGTACCACTATACTCCAGCTTGGGTGACAGAGTGAGATCCTGTCTTTAAAAATAAATAAATAAATAAATAAATAAAAATAAGCCTTTCAGTTGATAAAAGTTCTCTCAGAGTAGCTAGCTCTCTTCCTGGTCCTGATACCTTTACTAATGAAAATTTCCTTTATAAGTATATGTTTCTCTGTACAAAAGGGGTTTCATACTTTATTTTAGGCAGTTGAGTGGGAGGTGAAGAGCTTTTCCTGTGTTGGCTGGTTCTCAGTGTCTTTCAGCTCGAAGTAATCAATATGCCAGGGTGGCATGCTTTAGGTGGCCTCCTCAGTGTCAATAAGTGTTTAATAAATAATGAATGAATGCACACATTCACTTTGGAGATGCTTCATCTTGTTAAAAGTGTCACGAGATTCTGAAACCTAAAACCATCTCGTCAGTTTCATAGTTTTACATTTGAAAATGTCACTGTCATGTTGCAGCACCTTCACTCCTTTGGTCACGAGGGTTGTGGCATCTGATCTGTCTGTGTTCGAGATGACCCCCTGCGATTTCCACATTGAGTCCTGTGACTCTCCACTTTCTGATGGCTTTGCTGACCAGACTCTTGTTTTCCTGAACACATTATTTTCCGGTCAAATTCCTGTTGATCTTAGCAGCTTTGAACTCATCCTAGCTTCTAAAGATAGCCTTTATGTTTCTCCCTGGTCCATTACACATTGATTTATAATTTAACGCTGTAGGGGAAGTATCTGGGGCACATAGGCTTTCACTACTCATTGTCAACCCATGTAGTACGTATAATTACTCTCTTATTTTATAGATAAATAACACAAGACCCAGAAAGGCCTTATTAATTAAACAGGTTATATAACTTTTAAACCACAAAATTTGGGCTAAAATAAATGGCTTCTACTTCCTAGTCCATGATGCTTCTCTCATTCAAAGAAGAATACATGTTGTTGAAGAATAATATACACAGAGAAAACTGCAAATATCATACTGTATACCTAGATGAATTTATTCAAACTGAAAAAATCCATGTCATCACCAACCAGACTCAACATCATCACATTCCCAGCACCCCTGAAGGCCCTTTCAGTCTCTCCTCCAGTACTACACCATCTCCACCCAAAGTACACACACTATCCTAACTTCTAGGAGCGTAGATTAGTGTTCCTTAATTTAATACATTATATCAATGAGATCATACATTATGTACACTTTGACATCTGGCTCTTTTCACCCTATATCATGTTTATGACATTTATCCATATAGCTGCAGTTTGTTCATTCTCACGATTATATAGTATTACGTCGGATAAATGTATCTTACTTTTTAGCCACTCTTCTTGATGAACATCAGATGACTTCTACTTTGGGGCTGTATGAATAGGACTGCTGTTAACATTTCAGTGTCTCTCTTTTTGTGAATATCTGTTTTCATTTCTGTTTTATAATTGCTAGGTCATAAGGTACATGTAGATATTACCAAGCAGATTTCCAAAGTGATTATATCAATGTTATGAAAGTTAATACTGTCAACTTGATTGGATCGAAGGATACAAAGTATTGATCCTGGGTGTATCTGTGAGGGTGCTGACCAAAAAGATTAACATTTGAGTCAGTGGGCTGGGGAAGGCAGATCCACCCTTAATCTGGTGGGCACAATCTAATCAGTTGCCAGAAAATATAAGGCATGCAGAAAAACATGAAAAGGAGAGACAGGCCTACCCTCTCAGCCTACATCTTTCTCTTGTGCTGGATGCTTCCTGCCCTAGAACATCGGACTCCACGTTCTTCAGTTTTGGGACTTGGACTGGCTCTCCTTGTTCCCTAGCTTGCAGAAAGCCTATTGTGGGACTTTGTGGTTGTGTAAGTTAATAAACAACTCCTATATATGTATGTATACCTATGTATATGTATATACATATACATCCTGTTAGTTCTGTCTCTCTGAGAACTCTAATACAAATGTATACTCCTAAAGCTATGGAAAAGGATTATCCTTTCCTTTCCTTCCTTCCTTCCTTCCTTCCTTCCTTCCTTCCTTCCTTCCTTCCTTCCTTCCTTCCTTCCTTCCTTCCTTTCTTTCTTTTTCTTTCTTTCTTTCTTTCTTTCTTTCTTTCTTTCTTTCTTTCTTTCTCTCTCTCTCTCTCTCTCTGTGTGTGTGTGTGTGTGTGGAGATTAGATATATAGACAGATAGATAGATAATATGATTAGAATTATTTGAATGAATGCTTTCTAGTTATTAGTAAGGATATATCCTGGCCATTATCTACCAATTGTCATTCAACAAAGATTGGTTGAGAGCACATTATATGCAAGATACTATGCTAAAGACTAGAAATATAGCAAAAACTGGACATTAAAAGGTCTCTGCTTTCATGGAGCTTATAGTCTATAAGGCGAGACAGATGATCTACAAATAACTACATAAAGTTAATTAAGTAAATTTATAATAAATATGATAAAGGACAAATATAGTGTCTGATAAAAGTATATAGCAGAAAAGTACATATGTCTTAGTTAAAGAAGCAGGTCAAGTTCTGGGCCTTAGCTAAGAGAAACAAGGGAAATGGACAGTACAATGACAACATGGGTAGAGGTGACATACTTAAATAGTAGTCGAGGTTAACTAAGAATCTTCATTGTTGGCAGATTATTCTACAGATTATAAAAGCTTCCAAATATCTTTAGGTTTTACTTCCTCATCCTGGAAATCCTGATTGTGCACATCAAATGATGTTAGAGATGAAAACATAAATCCATGGCAGAATGAATCAAGCCATGCTGTGGTCTAAATTTTTCTAAATGTTTGTGTTGCCACCAAAACTCATATGTTGAAATCCTAATCCCAAGGTGAAAATATCAGGAGGTGGAGACTTTGAGAAGTGATTGAGTCATGAGAGTGGAGCCCTCACGAATGGAATTAGTATTCATAAAAGAGACTTGAGAGAGACCCATTGTTCCTTCTATCACATGAGGATGCAGTGAAAAGGCATTATCTATGAACCAGAAAGTGGGCACTCACCAGAATGAATATGCTGGTGCCTTGATCTTGGACTTCCCAGGCTCCAGAACCGTGAGAAATAAATTTCTGTTGTTTATAACCTACCAACTATATGGTATTTGGTTACAGTAGATCGAACAGACTAAGATAAGCCATTGATTCTTAAAATGTTTGTTTAACCACAGAATGTCAAGGGTGGCATAATTTGACTAACACAATGATGACATTGAAAGTGTAAAAGGGGAAAAAATGATCATCTAAAGAGATACAAAATGTTTTCCAACAAAATTAATTGTGTAGCTCCAATTAAAATTCTTAACAAACTAAGAGCAAAAGGAAATTTTCTTAACATATTAAAGGTCTAAAAAAGTTCTACAGCAAAATGATACTTTTTTTTGAAATGTGGAAAAGCCTTCCCTTTGAGATCTGGAGCAAGACAAGTGTGTTGTCTCTTATTACTAGTCATTATGCTGAAGGCCTTAGTAAGCACAATGAAATGTGAAATAATAATAATAAGTGAAAGTTGCAAGGATCATGCAAAAAGCATTTTATCAACAAATGACATAATAAAATCTGTACACATAAAATATTAAATATAATTAAAATGTAACAAGTTTACTGGATGCAAAAAATTCTTTAAAAAATCTACTCAACACATAAGCAAAGACTGTTCAAAAATACAATTTAATTAAAAGGGTAGAATTTATATCACATTTTAAAAATGAAGTATTTAAAAATAACTCTAAGAACTCCTAAAATTAATTAAAAAGTGACAGGAAAATATTGGTAAAAGTCTTATAGAAGCATTGCATTGAAAAAGTCTCTATAGTATAGAAATAAACATGAGAAAAGATGTTCAATCTCATTAGTAAGCAAAGAACTGCATGGAAATTAACTACATCCCATTTTCTTCCTACTTTATGTGCAAAAATTAGATGTTGTCAAGGTTATGGAGCAAATAGTACACTTAAAAAGTGTCTGGCACAGTGTAATCACTTCAGAAAACAATTTATCAGATAAAGTTGATTTTTGTGCACTGAATGCAACTCAACCATTTCAGTCCTGAAAGTATACCCTAGAGATACACTTAGACACATACCAATATCTATCCACAGTAGAATGGAAAAATATGAAATACTCATATGATGGATTACTTTATATTGGGGAAATGAATGCATTTCAGATACCTGTAAAAACATAGATAAATGTTAGTGATATAATATTGAATAAAAAAGCAAATTTGAGATGATACACATATAGTATGATTCAATTTATGTGAAGTTTGAAAGCAGGAACAATGAAACTAAGCATTGACATATTTGATTAGTCTATAAAGTAAAGCAAGGAAATGGTAAACACAAAATTCAGATTAGTCATTACTAATTAGGGAAGAAAGAAGGGATAAGATTTGAGAAAGATAGGCAACTTGAAAGGTAACAGCAATGACCTTTATTTTCTTATCTGCATGGTATCCAAGCAGGCCTGATATTCACCCGGCATAAACTGGTAGATCTGGGCTAATACATTCTTAACTTGTTGCAAAGAGCTGCTTTTCTGAAACTTCTGATTTCACCCCCAACCACTGGAATTGCCCCAACCTTGGGTTATTAATGTATTTACATGTAATTTAATTATTGATATATTTGGATTTAGACCAATGACATTAGTTTATTTTCTACTTGTTGTCCCTGTTTTATGTTCCTTTTCTCCTCTCTTCCTGTCTTCTTTTGGTATTCTTTATCATTCCTATTCCATTTTATTATTTTTTTATCCTTTTGCTATACATTCTTGTATTTTCCTGGTTTTGGTACCCTAGAGATAAATGCATGCATCCTTAACTCACTACAGTATACCTTATATTAATATTTTATCACCCCTGAAACAATGCTGAGAACCTACAACAGTTAACTGGATGGCAAACTGGAATGTTAAACACTTTAAGATGGAATAACACATAGCAAAGGCAGTTTTGATACTTGCAAAATGTGCACTTTCTCATAAAAAATGAACAAGTATTGCAGATCAACTCCTTTAAAATGGCATGTCCCATTGGTCTGGCAAACTGGTAGATTTCTTGAGAGCAAGAAGGCAGCCTTGGATTTTCTTTAACTCTCCATCACTGCCCAGTCAGCTCCTCACATATAGGGTAGGAGTTCACTTGGTATCTGTTGTAAATATCCAAAACATTGAACGTAAACAAAAATTTCTATGCCACTTTACAACATTAATCAATAAGTGAGTGTCATCATCCACTATTTAGCAATAAAAGCCTAGGAATTAGATTGCAGCATATATACAGGTAAGGAAGAGAAATTTTCAATTCCATCAGGTAAAACTGTTAAGAATGAGTATGCAGTCTCTTAATACACAGCACTGGTTCTGGTGCCCTTCTATAAGAAAATTCCAAGAAAATGTGGTTTGGACAAGCCACTTACTGAATATAATTTTCAGGTCACTCAACACAAAAGAGTTTTAAGAGAACATGGTAGTATTTGAGGGGAAAGGCAGGTATAAGTCATTAAAACTAGCTGATGTAACAGGCAAACTGAAATTACAAAGCCGTAACACAATAAGGAATTTTTTTTTCCCCGTCAGTCAAAACCTAATACAGGTTTCATATCCCACTTCATCATGAGGCTATGCTACCCAGGCCACATGACCTCCAAGGCCACCAGGACATGACCAACTGGACTGGAGGAACTAGAAGATATTTTAGAGGACTGCCATCACTTTGTTCATTTTCCACTGATCATAACCCAATCATGAGGCCCAACCAACTATAAAGAGGCTCAGAAATCTAGAAGAAGAGCTGTACTGTAAATTACTAAAACTCCGTATTTTCCCAATTCCTCAACATTCCCCATCAATAGTCAGTGAGCACCCCAACCAGGTGACCAGGTGCAGCAGTGTGATAAGGCTGGTCCCTGACACAGTGTTGTAAGGCTGACCCGTTCTTGCCCTCCCCGACTGTGACCTAATGACATTAAACCACACCAGTGAAATCCCCTCAGACCTTTTGCTTGGGTCCTCCACCATGATCTCCAGTAAAGTTATGTCCAGAATTGGTGGGTTCTTGGTCTCGTTGACTTCAAGAATGTAGCCGTGGACCCTTGTGGTGAATGTTACAGTTCTTAAAGATGGTATGTCCAGGGTTTGTTCCTTCTTATGTTCAGACATATTCGGAGTTTCTTCCTTCTGGTGGGTTCGTGGTCTCGCTGGCTTCAGGAGTGAAGCTGCAGACCTTCAAGGTGAGCCTTACAGCTCATAAAGGTGGCGCATCTGGAGTTGTTCTTTCCTCCCCTCCAGAGTTGTTCATCCCTCTGGTTGGGTTCGTGGTCTCACTGGCCTCAGGAGTGAAGCTTCAGACTTTGGTGGTGAGTGTTACAGCTTATGGACCCAAAGAGTGAGCAGCAGCAAGATTTATTGCAAAGAGCAAAGGAACCATGCTTCCACAGCACAGAAAGGCACCTAAATGGGTTGCCCCGGTTGGCTAGGGCAGCCTGCTTTTATTCCTTTATCTGACCCCACCCACATCCTGCTGATTGGTCCATTTTACAGAGAGCTGATTGGTCCATTTTGACAGAGTACTGATTGGTGCATTTACAATCCCTGAGCTAGACACAGAGTGCTGATTGGTGCATTTACAATCCTTTAGCTAGACAAAAAAGTTCTCCAAATCCCCACTAGATTAGACACAGAGTGCTGATTGGTGCCTTTACAATCCTTTAACTAGACACAAAAGTTCTCCAAGTCCCCACCAGATTAGCTAGATACAGAGTGCTGATTGGTGCATCCATGAACACGGAGCTAGAGACAGAGTGCTGATTGGTACATATACAGTCCTCCAGCTAGACATAAAAGTTCTACAAGTCCCCAGCCAACTCAGATGCCCAGCTGTCTTCCCCTAGTGGATCCCATGCTGGGCTGCGGGCAGAGCTGCCCACCAGTCCTGGCTGGGCGCCAGCACTCCTCAACCCTTGGGCAGTTGATGGGACCAGGACCAGGTGCCGCGAGCAGGGGGTGGCTCCAGCTGAGTGGGAGTCCACTAGTGGTGGGGGGTGGGGGGCCTCGTGCTTGGTGGGCTGCAGGTCCCCAGCCCTGCCAGGCAGGGAGGTGGCTGAGGCCCAGTGAGAATCTGCGTGCTGAGTGCGCAGGCCCCGGCAGTGTTGGGGAACCCTGCACACCCTCCGCAGCTGCTGGCCCGGGTGCTAAGCCCTTCACTGCTCCAGCCGGCAGCTCCAGCTGGTGGCTCTGAGTGCAGGGGCCCACTGAGCCCATGCCCACACAGAACTCGAGCTGGCCTGTGAGCCCCGAGCGCAGCCTCAGTTCCCACCCGCACCTCTTCCTCCACACTTCCCCATAGGCAGAGGGAGCCTGCTCCAGCCTCTGCCAGCCCAGAGAGGGGCTCCCACAGTGCAGCGGTGGGCTGAAGGGCTCCTCAAGCACGGCCTGAGTGGATGCTGAGGCTGAGGAGGCACCGAAGGAGCGAGGGCTGCTAGCACGTTGTCACCTCTCAAAGGCACTTGCCCACTGGTCCTCAAATCTCTCTCTCTCTCTGTCTCCCCTCTGCACCTGCTTGCTTGAGCTCGCTCACCAGGAGTTCCTCCCATATGGCTGGCTCCCTGTGTGGCAAGCCTTGCCGTGCCTCCTTTCTCTGGGTCCTGTGAGTATAATAAACACATGATAATTTTACATATTATATGCCTCTCCCAGTGTGATTTCTGTGACTATGTTGGAGTGATCTGTAAAGATTCCAACAGGACTTCCTTCCCCATTAGCAACATAGGGGCACATGGTATTTGGTGAGTGTTAAGAGTCTCTGTGGGAGGAAGAAGAGGAGAGGATATCTATGTGATGTCAAATTTATGTCAAAAGTATTGCTTGGCCTGGGTTTTTCACTCTTCTATTATTGGGTGAAAACAGAAACAGAGAATTCTGACAGTGGTGATAACAGAGGTGTAATGGTTAATTTTATGTGCCAATTTAGCTAGACCACAGTGCCCAGATTTGTGGTCAAACCTTATACTAAATGTTTCTGTGACGGTGTTTTTGAATGAGATTAGCATTTAAATTGTTAGATTTTGAGGAAAGCAGATTACCCTCCGTAATGTGTGGAGAATTCATCCAATCAGTGAAGGCCTGACTAGAACAAAGACTGACCTCTCCCAAGCAAAAATGAACTTAGCCAGCAAACTGCCTGTGGGCTTGAACTGCAACTTTTCCCTTGGTCTCCAGCTTGCTAGGTTATGCTCCAAATTTTGGATTTACTAAGCCTCCATAATCACATAAGCCACTTCCTTAAAATAAATCTCTCTCTGTCTCTCTTTCTCTGTGTGTGTGTGTATCTATCTATCTATCTATCTATCTATCTATCTATCTATCTATCTATCTATCTATGTACACACACACACACACACGCACACACACATCCTGTTGGTTTTGTTTTTCTGGAAAGCCTTGACTAATACAAATAGTTTTAGGGGCTTCTAAAGCAAATATTTTTCTTTTATTCATTTAATAAGGTGTATTACAGAACTACTATATGCATCCAACACTGCAATACGATGAAATAGAAATAAAAGTAAATCAGCCAAAATGTTTTCCTCAAGGAGCAAGATGTCAAAGAGGGAAGATAAAGACATGTTGCAAAATGACTACTCGTTTACCATTTCTTGTATCTGTCTCCCCAAACTATTGGTTTTTTTTTTTTTTTTTTTTATTTCTTAACAAAAGTAACCAAAAGCATATAAACACCATTTTGAGTTCTTCATTTTATTTTTACGTTAGAAATTATATTCTTATCTGTATCTGCAGGCTGGTTGAACAGTTGTCAAATTAGTGTGAAAAACATGAGTATAGGAAGCTGTAATAATTTTGTTTTAATGTGGGGAGAGCATGCTGCCAGACATCAAAGCACTGGAGTTTTATTTTCCATTTGCAACTGTGATGTTCATCAGGCCAGCTCAACCCTAAGGTCTTTGATTTTCCATGGTAGGTGAATATGTTCTCCAAGGTCTCTCTCTTCCAAGTGAGCTTTGTTTCTTTTTTCAGATTCGCTTTCACTATTTGTGCATTACTCTTCCCTCCCTAGCAAAATAAGTTTCCTCATCTTCTGCCCATGAACCCCAACTGGTGACCCTGATGAATTTGATGTCTCCAAACAAAGGCCCAGTCTCTAGACTCTGAATCTTCCTGAACCTCTTCTTGCTCTGCTTCTGTGTTGTCTTAGTTTGTTCAGGCTGCTATAACAGAAACCATAGACTCAGTGGTTTGTTTAATTTTATGTATGTATGTATATATGTATGTATGTATATATGTATGTGTGTATTTATTTATTTATTTATTTATTTATTTATTTATTTATTTATGTATTTTGAGATGGAGTTTTGCTCTTTTTGCCCAAGCTGGAGTGCAGTGACGCAATCTCGGCTCACTGCAACCTCTGCCTCCCAAGTTCAAGCAATTCTTCTGCATCAGCCTCCTGACTAACTGGGATTACAGGCACCCACCACTAAGCCTGGCTATTTTTTTCTATTTTTAGTAGATATGGGGTTTCACCATGTTAGCCAGGCTGGTCTCGAATGCCTGACTTAGGTGATCCTCCCACCTCAGCCACCCAAAGTGCTGAAATTAACAGGCATGAGCCACTGCACGTGGCCTTATTTTATTTTATTTTTTGAGACTGGCTCGCTCTTGTCACCCAGGCTGGAGTGCAGTGGCATGATCTCAGCTCACCGCAACCTCTGCTTCCCGGATTCTCCTGCTCAGCCTCCCAAGTAGCTGGGATTACAGGCACCCGCCGTCATGCCCGGCTAATCTTTTGTATTTTTAGTAGAGACGGGTTTTCACCATGTTGGCCAGGCTGGTTTTGAACTCCTGACCTCAAGTGATTCCCCCCCACTTCAGCTTCCCGAAGTATTAGGATTACAGGCATGAACCACCGTGCCCAGCCGACTGGGTGGTTTAAGCCACAGAAATTTATTTTTCACAGTTTCAGAAGCTAAGTAGTCTGGGATCAGAGTACCAGTGTGGTCCGGTTCTGATGGGGGCTCATTTCCCGGTTTGCAGATGGCCATCTTCTTACTGTGTCCTCATGAGGCAGAGAGATGATCTCTCCCATCTCCCATCTTATAAGGACATGAATCCATTCATGATGGCTGCCCCTCTCTCCACCTCCCTCGGGTTCCCAATACCATCATATCTGGGATTAAGGCTTAAATGTATACATTTTGGAAAGATATGAACATTCAGTTCACAGCAAATGTATACCTGTCCTGTGGCTCATTCTCTCACAGTCCATTTTCTGCTTCTAGAGCTTTGTCTATTCAGGTAGATAAACTAACATGCACCAGTGGAATAGAGAACCTGTTGCTTCATGCCTATAGTAAGTAGCACACATGCAGGGAAATTTGTAGTTTTCTGGGAAAAAAACAAACAAACAAAAAACAGAAACCTCACAAAGAGCACTGCTAAGGAGGCAAACATCAGG
The DNA here is from genome assembly GCF_049350105.2 of Macaca mulatta. Taxonomy (NCBI): domain Eukaryota; kingdom Metazoa; phylum Chordata; class Mammalia; order Primates; family Cercopithecidae; genus Macaca; species Macaca mulatta. Next base: position 63,524,196 of record NC_133409.1, on the reverse strand, counting down.
CTTCTTGTCTGATGAGAGGCCGAGAAGAGTGAAGCACCATACCACCTGATTAATTAATTGTTCCAGTGACATAGGATAGACAAGTCACTAAAACTATTAATATTTGCTGTGGATAATTTCATGACAGAGTATGTCTTACATCATCCCCTCTCTACAACAGCACCACTCTCTTTAGCCAGTCTTAATATCTTCCAAACTATGATTACACTGATTATGTAATAGTGCATAAAGAAAATGTGTTTAAATTTTACCAAATACTTTTTCAAGTGTAATGAGCTGATGATATGATTCCCTCTTTTATTTCATAACTGTCCTAAATTATGTCAACTGAGTTTTGAATGTTATGCCAAACTTGTATCTGGGAATAAACCCAACTTTTTAATCATATATTACCCTTTTTACATATTCCTGAATTTGATTTGCTAACATTTTGTTTAGGACTTTTGCATTTGTAATTTTCTTTTCTTGTAATGACTCTGAAAGTTTAGTATGCTGCACTCAAAAATAGAGTTAAAAAATATTTCTTCTACTATTCTCTAGAAAAGTTATATATATTTGATATTATTTCTTACTGAAAAATTTGTAGAATTCATTGCTAAAGCCACCTGAGAACTTTGTTGAATGGTTTTTAATTACATATTTCTTTTGATTAAGGTCTATTCTTAAGATTTTATACTTTTTGTCATTGTTAATAAGCTGTGTTTTCTTCAAGGAAATTTTTCATTTCAGTTACATATTTAATTGACTAGGGTAAAGTCAGAAATAATGTACATTTTTATTCTTTTAATATATAAAATACCTGTAGTGACTCTTTTTTATTCTTGATATTTGTAATTTATGTCATGTTCCTTTTTTTTCCTTGATCAATCTTCCCAGGAGTTTTTCATTATCATCAAACTTTTCAAAGAAGCAATTTTTGGCTTAGTTAGGTTTTCCCTATTGCATGGTTTCTGCTTTTATTATTATGGATTGAGTTTGCTATGACTCTTCTGATCTATTTATATGAGTGCTTCAAGATTTGATTTTTAGTCTTTTTTTTCTATCATATGCATTTAGAGATAGATATTTCTAAGCATGGCTGTTGTGGCATCACAGATGTTGATATATCATATTTTTGTTATCATTTAATTAAACATATTTTCTAATTCTTATTGTAATTTTTTCTTTGACCTAGGGTGTGCAGAAAAGAGTTAACATAGCAAGCTTGAATGCTATGTTTTGAACGTCCTAAACATAAGGTTGGCCTTGGAAGATTTACTAGAACTTGGATTTGGGGAAGGATCCCCCCATTCCCACAACTGATAAGAGTGGCTCACTATGCTTAAACTGTACAAAGAATATGATGTATGCTGAATACTTGCTTTCCTTCTAGGAGTCTGAAATTTTGGCACATGCCAGGCAGAGCCTGCCTATATGACCAACCTCCAATATAAACCCTTGGCACTAAGTCTTTAATGAGTTTTCCTGGTTGGCAACATTTCACATGTGTTGTCACAACTTGTTGGAAGAAATAAGTGCATCCTGTGTGTGATGGGTAATTTTATGTGTCAACTTGACTGGGCTAAGTAGTGTTCAGATCGCTGGTAAAATACTATTTCTGGGTGTGTTTGTGAGAGTTTCCAGAAGAGGTTAGCATTTGAATCAGTAGACTGAGTAAAGAAGATCCCGTCTAACCAATAAAACCAGGCATCATCCAAGCTGTAGAAGGTTAGAATGGAATAAAAAGATGGAGGAAGAGTGAATTCTCTCTTTTCTTTGGTGGTGGCATCCAGCTTCTCCTGTACTTGGACATCAGAGCTCCTGGTTATTCAGCCTTTGGACTCCTGGGTTTACTCCAGTGTCTTCCTGCTCCCCAGTTCTCAAGTCTTCAGCCTTGGAGTGGGAGTTACACCAGCAGTGGCTCCCCTGATTTGTAGGCCTTTGGACTGGTACTGGACTACACCGTCTGCATTCCTCGTCCTCTACCTTGCAGATGGCATAATGTGAGACTTCTAGGCCATAATCATGTGAGCCAATTCTGATAAGTTTCTTCTTATATATGTCTATATGTATTCTATTAGTTCTATTTCTCTGGAGAACCCTAATACAATGTATGACCCTCTTTGGGAGAAGATTCTGGAAATTTGCCACTGTATTTTCCCCTAGACTTTACCCCATCAGTTTTTCCCTTTGCTGATTTTGCCTTTCATTTGTAACAAATCACAGCCATGAGTATGACAATATGATGAGTGCTGTGAGTCCTCATGGCAGATCATCGGACCTGGAAATTGCCCTGGAGACCCTCGACAAACGTAGTCTTAAGCACTTAGGAATCCCTCCCTTTTTTTTCTGTGCATCTGTTTTGCTTAATTCCATGTTGTTAGAGAACTACGCTGAATAATTCTAGTTAGAATATGTTGAAACTGACTGCATGAAAAGCCAACCTTAGTAAATGTTCTATAAGCAATTTTAAAGGAAGCGTTTCTTGAACTTGTGTGCCTTATTTATATATGCTGATTAGGTCAAGTTTCTTAATTGTATTTTCAAATATTTCTAATATTTAGTGATTTGGTCTGTTCCATCAGTTACTGAGAAAAATGCGTATAAGTGACTTAAAATAATTGTGAAATTTGAATATTTTTTTCTTACTAGTTCCATCCATTTTTGTTTTATGTATTTTGAGTCCATATTATTATTTGCATTCAATTTTGAGTTAATGCATCTTCCTGGTGGATTGACCATTTTATTATAATGAAACATCGCTTCTTGTCGCTAATTATATTTCTTGCCTTAAATTCTACTTTGATTGATAGTAACAGTGCAGCATTCATTTTGGCATATGTATGTATGTGCATGTACATATGTATGTGCATACGTGTTTTACTTAGGTTTGTACGGTATATATCTTTTTTATTCTGTGACTTTTTAATCTTTCTGTGCCGTTACATTTAGGTATGTCTCTTGTAAACAGCACATACTTAGCATGTTTAATTCTTATTCAATCTGAGTATTACATTCAGTTGGATTACTAATATTTTTTAATTTAAGCCTACCATCTTGCTCTTTGTTTTCTACTTCTTCTATGGGAATAAATAAAAAAAAAAGGGAAAGTATGGATATTCAAAAACTATATTGACTGGAGGAGGTCAGTTATGTCTTCAAAGGAGGATTTGACACACTTTTTCTAAAAAGGAAGATAATTAACATTTTACACTTGCAGTTCATTCAGTTTCTAGTACAACTAGCCAACTCCACTATTGTAACCCAGAAAACTTCCTTAATAATATGTAAATGAGTAGAAATGGCCATTTTTCAATAAATTGTATTTACCAAAATAGGCAGCCAATTTATAGACTATAGTTTGTCTGTTTTTGTTCTGGAATCAATTACTTATATCTTTATTTGTGCCACATATGTTTCTTGCATTTCCTTATATATTTTTGCTTTTATGTTTCTCTTTACTGGGTCTTAATATGTTCTATTGAGTTGTTTTCTATTTCACTAATCTTCTCTTCTGTGTATCTAATCTTCAGTAAAACAATTTATTGTGTACTTAATTTCAAGTATTTTTTTTGTTGCTGTTGCTACATTTTCTTTCTTTTTTCTTTCTTTTTTTTTTTTTTGAGATGGAATCTCAAAAATTGAATTGCTGGAGTGCAATGGTACAATCTTGGCTCACTGCAACCTCCATGTCCTGGGTTCAAGCGATTCTCCTGCCTCAGCCTCCTGAGTAGCTGGGATTACAGGCATGTGCCACCACACGCAGCTAATTTTTTGTATTTTTAGTAGAGACAGTGTTGCATCATTTTGGCCAGGCTAGCCTCAAACTCCTGACCTCAAGTGATCTCGGCCTCCCAAAGTGCTGGGATTACAGGTGTGAGCCACTGGCCTGTTGGTATATTTTCTGTTTAATGTTTTTGTAGGTTCCAATTCTCTGGTAAAGTGCTCCATCTAATCATCTCTTTTCTTTAACTTATTGGTCATGGTTACATTAAAGTCCATTTCTATTAACACTATCTGAGTGGTCTGTGGTTCTATTTTTATTTTCTTTTTTTCTCCTTGGTTTTCAGTCATTTGTTTCTGTTTTCCAGTCTTCATGGTAGGCCAATAATTATGTACAAAAAGATGTGGAGATAACTGAAGGCTATATCTAATGTTATGTTTTTCCAGATAGAATTTAATTTTGTTTTCTTGTGGACATTCAGAATAGGGGTGTGCCACCTTAATCCAGATTGGGCTATAGCTAGATAAAAGAAAGGTTTTAATCTTTTGTATATACAAGTTAATTTCTTTGTAAAACTGAATCCCAGAGTACAGATATTCAGGAGTTCTAACTGGAAGGGTGGCCCTCCTCCCCTGACAGGCTTTGGTTCCGAGTTAGTACCATCACCTTTTTGAGACTGTTAGAAACTCAGTTGTTGCCCAGCTTCTTAGCCAAACATTTCTGCTCTGCCTTGTAGCCTTTTGTTCTGCAGTTTAGGAATTGGAAAATACCTCAAGGGGAAAAGCAGTTCAGAGTATTGGCTCACATCAATATGTTTTTCCTTTTTCTAAGATCTTCATTTCTTAAGTCTTGATTGCCTTAGTAGCCCTCCTTTAGAATGTTAGGTGAGAGTTTTGAAAGCTTTGCTCAAGATCTCAGCCCCCTATCTTCACAGATTCTCAGTTTTATAGACTTTTGTTAAAATGGCTCAAGGGGAAGGATTTCACAGAACTCCCGGTCTATAACAATTCATTTAGCTTATTTCTTGAATCTTGGTAACTCAAATCATGACTGCTTAAAGAGCATTCCAATGTTTTCAAACAGGTGTGTGTGTGTGTGTGTGTGTGTGTGTGTGTGTGTGAGAGATGTGGTTCTGTCCATTTGTAAATTATTCTCTTTGAAAGGATTAATCTGTAATAAGCTATACCAATTAAAACAGGCAGGCAACTCAATGTACTCATTTATAAATCTAAGGCTTTAGATGTTACCAGTTCAAACCGCAATATGAGCTTCATTTACAATGACAGGAATTCTATCCTTCTATTAGTAAAATATAAATTTATATTAGTTAGTTTGAAAGCTTCTACTCTGCCTTCTTACATTGAATCACCAGCATGTAAAACTAGATTTTTTTTTAATGAACAACTACTGAGCAGTGTTTTTACTAGTGTAGTATATTTCTTTATGTAGAATTGTATATTGAAATTATATATTGTTAATTTAAATCATTCTTCTTTATAGTAAATAAAAATGAACCAAAATAATAATTTAAAAGTTATGTTTATTATTTCATATTTATATTAAATTTCTTGAGAAAACCATAAATCTTCCATCTTTTTTATTGTTTTTTTAAAAAACAGTTTAAAGCCACATTTTAATTCCCTTAGCAACTCACTGAAAATTTATTCAGATGAAAGATCATGACCAACAAGTCTCAAATCCCCTTATACCTAATGGATAGTGCCTTTTATGTGGTAGATCTACTGAATTTTTTGAAGGTTCTGTTGATTCTGGGTTTTTAGCTTTTTCTAATACTACTATTATGCTCTATGCCCTTCTTGTATAATCATTGCTGGTTACATCACTCTCTTCTATTATTTAAGTGTCCTTTAAAAATATAATTTTTTTTATGATGGCTATGAATTGTTAGATGCCTCCTTTTTTCCTCCGTGGGTCATTTTTTAAATTAGATTGCAAGTTTTCTTTTTGAAAGATTTTAACAGTCTTGGGCTACTTTCCTCTCCAAGCCTGGCCATTGGATTATTTTTTTCCTGAGTATATAGATATATGCCTGTCTAAGCTTTAGTTCACCTGTCTGTCCAGGCTCAGCATTCCCTTCTTTGGACACGAAAACTCTAAGATGAAAACGGTTCTTCTTTCTGAATCTGGCCTTATCTAGATAGCATGAAACATCTTTGTTGATTAGAATTAAGTATAAAAGAATAGCTCACACAGTTTTATCTTTTGAAAAGAAAGAAAACTGTCAATAAAGTAAATCAACAATTTATCAGACAGACTTCTTTGAGCAGAGAGAGATTTTCAGCAAATATACAGCTTGTTGGATTAAACACAATCCTTAGTACAACTTACCTCTTTAATAGTTGCTTGATTTTTATTAAATCACAAAATTTCAGCTCATGAGACAAACGGGGGAAAATGCCAAAATAGAAAATCAAATCAGGAAAAAAGAAATAAAATGAAAAACAATTTTGCATACAAATGAGTAAATGGAGGAAAAACATAAACGTATGTGAGCTCTAATTAGATGCTGATTTTTTTCTAAGTTGCACATCTATGATCATTTATTTAAATAGAAAACTGAAAATAATAAAGGATATTTAAAGAAAACAGAACGGAATTTAAGCAGAAGTTGACTTCAACTTTTGCACAAAAGCTGAAAAATTGGGAGGGAAAGAAGGAGAAACACTTATAAACTCAGCCAGCCAACTTATTCCAAAAGATGTAGCAAAATTGGGTACATAACTGCTTATTCTAGGCCACTGAGGTCTGTACTTGCAGCTAGCCAACTGCAAGCAACAAAGGGATAAAACTAGGTGGAATGGCTGCCTCCAGGAGTTGGCCAACTACTTCAAGACACATTCATATAGAACTTGGACGTTAATGGTTTTGGTAGTCAGCACAAAATTTTTAAATGATTATTTCTATTTCAGCTTGATCTCCAAGTGCCAGATCTTCTTCTAAGGTGGCTGCAAGCTGTGCTGCCTGCCATTCACTTCAGGGTACAATGGAATATGCCATCTTGAAGTTGTCCAGATCTTGTTTTCTGGCTCTCCTTATAGATTGAATTTCACTGTATTTTCTTTTTCCTAGGCAAGTCTGGCACCAAGCTAAAATTCAAGAATAAACAAAGATGACCGAAGTTGTTTTTTTTTTTTTTAATCAACATTTTTTACATAAGATTCTGTGTGGAAATGATATCTAGCTCTTCCCCCAAACATTTGTGTTCCCCTTCCATGATGCCATTGTAGCTAGGAAGGGACTACCTAGCTCCACCAGTTGTTTAAAGTGATGTCATGGAACTAGTTCTCACCAATGCAATATAAGCAGAATGGCGGGTGCCACTTCAAACCTGAAGTGGCTAGGATATAGGTAGATATATTCTCCTGTGTGTCTTATCCCATCTTCTGTGTGAACGCTGTTGCCCAGGGAGACCTCAGTAGTCCTTTCTTGGAGAGAGAGAAGTCTCCTGAGGCTAGGTTTCTAAATAAGTACGGGAAAAAAAATGTATCCTCTCCCACAACAAAGAGAAATGCATTAGACTTCTGTGGAGCAACAAAAATTTATTGTGTTAAATTACCGAGGTTTGTTTTAAGGATATTTGTTCCAACAGCTAGCATTACTCTAACTTATAGTGCCTTTGTCTCAATCATACACACACACACACACACACACACACACACACGCACAGAGAGAGAGAGAGAGAGAGAGAGAGAGAGAGAGAGATTGAGAGAGAGAGCACTCTTCAGCAATTTATCTCCAGGGTCTGTTAGACCAGCTGTATCAAGCAGGATTCAACTGGAGAAGCAGAACCAGTAGGAGGTATATATACATACATATTCACATGCATACATAGGGGGTGTGTGTGCATGTAAAAGATTTTTTACAGGAATTTGACCTTGCGCAGTTGTGAAAGTTAAGCACTGTTGGTAAGGCTATTGTCTTTGCATCTGATGCTGGAGCTTGAAGTCTGCTGCACAGGCTGTCAGAGGCAAGATGGCTATAGAATGTGGGAAAACTGGGACAAGCTAGAGCCCACAAGCAGATGCTGGGACCCATGAGGACACACTGGAGCCAGCCTCAGTTCTCAATGCTTCCAAACTTGCAGATGTGAGTATTCCACAGGGCACACCAGCACCCTTCATCATGGAGCTGAAGGTACAGGTGACATACAAACTGGAGAAATTCAAAGGGGATCTTGGGATAGGTGAAGCAGTTTCTGTCCTGGTTGCCATTCATGTGAAGGAGGTGCAACAGCAGATAAGCAACAATGTTGGTGAGCGACAAAAGCATCTGATGACCTTGCCTCAAACTTTTTAGTGCTTAAAAGCAATGTGTCTGCTGCTTCCTTTCTGCCCTCTGAAGCTTACACAGGATATTTCTCATGGATCACCCTAAAAGAAAAATTTCAGAAAAAAGGAAACCCTGTAAACATAAGTCAGTCTTGCCAAGTTGGCACATTACAAAGCCTCCATACTAGTTCACTGATTAAATAACCAGCCAATTTTTGTTCTTTAAAAGGTTACTACTCATTTATTAAATGTGCATTCAATTCTACTTATTTTCTAGCATTTAGGAAAGTACTACAAATAAAAATAAAAATGTGAATAAATATAGCTTCAATCTTTAGCAGTGCACTATTGGAATTAACAAACCTATAAACAGAAAAGTATAATATAATGCTGTCATTGCAATGGTACTGTTATTCAAAGGACATTGTATGAACACTGTCTGAGGAGGAGCAGTGCAGGGTATTGATGTTAACAATTACACTAGACTGCTCTGCCCACATCTACATTTACAAATACCTGGGAAACATCCTGCTGTCCCAATACCAACTTCCAAGTCAGCTTTTTGCTCTCAGTAACATCCCCTACTGCCTTCCTAATGTGTTAGATTGACAGTCATAAGTGTAGAAAGAAACAGGGGCCTCATTTTAGCTTCAGAAGCCAGAGTTGAGGCTAAAGCAGTCACCAGGAGAAAACAATGTCAATTGTTTTATTTTAAATATAACATAACATATAGGAGAGGAAAACAAAGAGTGAACAAAGATTGGTAGACACTGCGTAAAGTCATTTTTCATACGCACTTCACCAGGACTACGCCATGGTATTACAGCAAGCACGCCACTGACAAGAAATGAGAACTGATCTGTCCTTCTAACTCTGATGAGTAAATTCTGTATAGGTCCATCATCAAGGCATGGGACATACAAATTGTTTTTCTCAAATTGTTGAAGGCGTTTCACCAGCATTCTCTAATTAAGCAACATATAGCAAGAAAATAAAAAGCCAATTATTATAACCTTCACTTCTCAAGTGGGAAAACCGAGGGAAACGATACATTTATTCAAGGTCAGGAAGGATTTATGACAAAGCAAGAAACAGGGGCCATGTCTCCGACTCTTTTTCAGGATCTACATTGCTCATCTCGATCACTGGGCAGTAACTGAAAGGTGTTGTGTAGTTCAGAGTACTTGTGTTGCACTTGAATTTAGTTGTTATTGCCCCCAATCTCCCCCAACCCCAGGTATGACTAGTTGTGTTTATTCCAACTTGTTTAAACAAAGCAGAACATTATTTCCTGAGGACCCAAGTATTAGAGGTGTGATTTTGTGGGTCCCAGAATGAATTAAGCCTGAAAGTGACCCAGGCTCTGGGAATCTTAAATCTTCAATTCACTGCAGTGTTAGAGGGATTTTGCCTGTGACACTAGAAATTTTTAATGGAAAACACAGAAGATTAGTGATGGAACTGTATTCTTTCACTAAATGCTTAATAGTGTGCATAGCGGGAGAATGGTCATAACTTATTATCCAAACTGGGATACTGTGAAAGTGAAAGAGTCCTAGTAGTTATTATGCCCAGAAAGTAAGTGGAAACCAGCACTCCCTGGACGAACTGAGACAAACCTTGTCAATCTGTACCTCCCACATATTTAGCGATGATTGCAATATACCCTTTCATTAACCAATGTGTGGAGACGTTCGACACCATTGGTCAAATACCCACATCGTGCATTACTAGTTTGTCTCTATATGCTCACTAGCTTCTTACCCCTCACTCCAGAGATTTAAATTTAGATAGCATATTAGTTTCCTAGAGATGCTGTAATGAAATACTATTATACAAATTCAGTGGCTTTAAACAGCAGTAATGTATTCTTTCCCAGTTCTGGAGGCCAGATGTCTGAAATCAAGATATTAGCAGAGCCATTCTCTCCCTGAAGGCTCTAGGGGAGAACTTGTTCCATGCCTTTCTCTTAGTTTCTGGTATTGCCGGAAATCCTTGGTATTCCTGGCTAAGAGAGCATCATGCCAATCTCTGCCTCTATTGTCATGTGGTATTCTCCTTGAGCGACCATGTCTGCCTCTTTCTTCCTCTTATTTTTTATGTATTTGTTTGTTTGTATGTTTGTTTGTTTATTTATTTATTTTTGAGACTGAGTTTCACTCTTGTCGCCCAGGCTGGAGTGCAATGGCGGCTCACTGCAACCTCTGCCTCCTGGGTTCAACTGATTCTCCTGCCTCAGCCTCCCAAGTAGCTGGGATTACAAGTGCCCACCGCCATGCCCGGCTAATTTTTGTATATTTAGTAGAGATGGGGTTTCACCATGTTGGCCAGGCTAGTCCCAAACTCACGACCTCAGGTGATCTGCCCACCTCAGCCTCCCAAAGTTCTAGGATTACAGGCATGAGCCACCACGCCTGGGCCTTTTCTCCTCTTCTTATGAGGGCATTAGTCATACTGAATTAGGTCCCACCCTAATGACCTTATCTTAACTTGTGTACATTTGCAAAGTGTACTTCCAAAGCGGGTCACATTCATAGGTACCTGGGGTTAGGGACGTCAGCATATCTTTTTGGGGTACACACTTTAGCCCCTAACAGATAGCTATGGTATTTAGGAGCACATGCTTAGAGTGAGAAAACAGTATCCCAGATGTTATACAATGGCATGATTGCCTCTGGAGTGTACTTTTCAGTCCTTACTGTTCTTACTGTTATTGTCCTTTCTTGAACAAATGAACCTCTAGAGAGGCCAGAAACAAGTTGTTGAAAGGGGACACTAGAGAACTGCAGAGCACAGAGGAAGTTACTCCACAGCACGATTCAATCCATCATGCAGCAAATAGTGTTTTTAAGAATGCAAAATGCCTTCTGTATGGCTATGCCTTTATTCCCCACCCCTGTCCTTGAATAGAGCCTCAGTAAATTCAGGCAACAAAACCTTTTAAATATTTCTTAGTTTCTGTGGTAGAAAGAAAAATGCCACACCTATTTTAAAATAGCTCCTGGAAAGGCTGGTGATCGGATGCTGGTGGCTGTGAGCTCCAGTGATACACTCACTCACCTCCACAGCGCACAGCTAAATATATTCGCAGATGCATTTGATCCATTATTCATGTGATTTCTTTCAAAAAGCAACACTGCCATTTAATGCTCATCAGATTTACTTCTTCTCTGCCACATTCTTTTTTCTTTAGACAAACACCAGAGATAAATCATTACCATGTCTTCCTGAGGTATTGTTTGCAGCTCCATGCTGTCATTTCACAGAACTAAGTTATTTGTTACCCAGAAATAAGTTAATTGTTAGCTGGAATGAAATATGTGGTATGCTACAAAATCAGAGCTGAATTGTTATCTGGAAAAGCGAAAATGAATGAGGGAGAAAATATTCCTGCCTTCAAGCAATGTGTTTATATTTATAGAGTTTTCACATTTTATCATTGAAGTTTATTCCACCAAGATGCTTTACGGTAACCCATAGAATAGTGCATTTCAAGATCATTTGTTTATTGACAAACAGTAACATATAGAAACCTTTCTCTCAAATGCCATTATTAAAATACCAGGGTGTGAAACCATTGTAGATTCATCATATTTTATTGGGAAAGCCAGTTATTATTATAAGATCCATATATGTAACTATTATTCCATAATATTTTTAGGTCTCATTGAAATGGAATCCTCTTTCTTTTGTCCAGAAGACATGCATCACACTTCCAAAGGATTTGTTGACTTAATGCAAATGTGTACTGTATACTGCATGGTGATGTCTGAATGCTGCATGCCTTCAACATCAATAGTCATCTTGCCTTCATGCAGTAAGAAGATTATATTTTATCTTACATTTTCACATGTTTCCTTGCAGACATCTAAGAGATCAATTAAGAACATTTCAAATGGCTGGGTGTGGTGGCTCATGCCTGTAATCCCAGCACTTTGGGAGGTGGAGGCAGAAGAACCACCTGAGGTCAGGAGTTCGAGACCAGCCTGGCCAACAGGGTGAAACCCTGTCTCTATTAAAAATACAAAAATTAGCTGGGCATGGTGGTGGGCACCTGTAATCCCAGCTACTCTGGAGGCTGAGGCAGGAGAATTGCTTGAACCCGGGAGGCAGAGGTTGCAGTGAGCCGAGATGGTGCCACTGAACTCCAGCATGGGCAACGGAGTGAGACTCTATCTCAAAAAAAAAAAAAAAAAAAAAAAAAAGGACATTTAAATTAAGGGATGGGGCACATATGAATTATTATAAATTTGAAAAAGGAAAATTTCGGGAATCTGATTAATAATAGAAACAATGATGTGGCTTCAGGTACTGCCATGACAGGTAAAAAAGACAGTAATAAGCTACGCTAAAATGGAATGCCTAAAAATTGCAACAGACAGTAATCTTTAAAAATCATCAAATGTCATGTATTGTACTTAATTCATATCGCAATTCATGTACTCCTAAATATCTTGGCACTTGTGGCAAAATGTGTATCTCATATATATATATATTTTTTATTATACTTTAAGTTCTGGGTTACATGTGCGAAATGTACAGTTTTGTTTGGGTATACATGTGCCATGGTGGTTTGCTGCACCCATCAACCCATCATCTACATTAGGTATTTCTCCTAATGTTATCCCTCCCCTAGCCTCCCCATCCCCTGACAGTCCCTGATGTGTGATGTTCCCCTCCCTGTGTCCACGTGTTCTCATTGTTCAACTCCCACTTATGAGTGAGAACATACAGTGTTTGGTTTTCTGATCTTGTGATAATTTGCCGAGAATGATGGTTTACAACTTCATCCATGTCCCTGCAAAGGACATGGACTCATCCTTTTTTAAGGCTGCATAGTATTCCATGGTGTGTAAGTGCCACATTTTCTTTATCCAGTCTATCATTGTGGACATTTGGGTTGGTTCCAAGTCTTTCCTATTGTGAATAGTGCCACAATAAACATACGTGTGCATGTATCTTTATCATAGAATGATTTATAACCCTTTGAGTATGTGCCCAGCAATGGGATTGCTGGGTCAAATGGTATTTCTAGTTCTAGATCCTTGAGGAATCATCACACTGTCTCCCACAGTAGTTGAACTAATTTACACCCCCACCCACAGTGTAAAAGCATTCCTATTTTTCCACAACCTCTCCAGCATCTGTTGTTTCCTGACTTTTTAATGATTGCCATTCTAACTGGAGTGAGGTGGTATCTCATTGTGGTTTTGATTTGCATTTCTCTAATGGCCAGTGATGGTGAGCATTTTTTCTTATGTCTGTTGGCTGCATAAATGTCTTCTTTTGAGAAGAGTCTGTTCATATCCTTTGCCCATTTTTTAATTTTTTTTTTTCTTGTAAATTTGTTTAAGTTCTTTGTAGAGTCTGGATATTAACCCTTTGTTAGATGGATAGATTGCAAAATTTTTTCTCCCATTCCGTAGGTTGCCTGTTCACTCTGATGATAATTTCTTTTGCTGTACAGAAGCTCTTTAGTTTAATGAGATCCCATTTGTCAATTTTGACTATTGTTGCCATTGCTTTTGGTGTTTTAGACATGAAGTCTTTGCTCATGCCTATGTCCTGAATGGTATTGCCTAGGTTTCCTTCTAGGATTTTTATAGTCCTAGGTCTTACATTTAGATTTTTGATCCATCTTGAGTTGATTTTTGTGTAAGGTGTAAGGAAGTGGTCCAGTTTCAGTTTTCTGCATATGGCTAGCCAGTTTTCCCAACACCGTTTATTAAATAGGGAATCTTTTCCCCATTGCTTGTTTTTGTCAGGTTTGTCAAAGATCAGATGGTTGTAGATGTGTGGTGGTATTTCTAAGGCCTCTGTTCTGTTTCATTGGTCTATATATCTGTTTTGGAACCAGTACCATGCCGTTTTGGTTACTGTAGCCTTGCAGTATAGTTTGAAGTCAGGTAGCATAATGCCTCCTCCTTTGTTCTTCTTGACCAGAATTGTCTTGGCTATGTGGGCTCTTTTTTGGTTCCATATGAAGTTTATAGTAGTTTTTTCTAATTCTGTGAAGAAAGTTATTGGGAGCTTGATGGGGATAGCATTGAATCAATAAATTACTTTGGGCAGTATGGCCATTTTCACTATATTGATTCATCCTGTCCACGAGGATGGAATGTTTTTCCACTTGTTTGTGTCCTCTCTTATTTCCCTGAGCATTGGTTTGTAGTTCTCCTTGAAGAGGTCCTTCACATTCCTTGTAAGTTGGATTCCTAGGTATTTTATTCTCTTAGTAGCAATTGTGAATGGGAGTTCACTCATGATTTGGCTGTCTGTCTATTATTGGTATATAGGAATGCTTGTGACTTTTGCACATTGATTTTGTATCCTGAGACTTTTCTGAAATCGCTTATCAGCTTAAGGAGATTTGGGGCTGAGATGATGAAGTTTTCTAAATATACAATCATGTCATCTGCAAACAGAGACAATTTGACTTCCTCTCTTCCTATTTGAATACCCTTTATTGCTTTCTCTTGACTGATTGCCCTGGCCAGAACTTCCAATACTATGTTGAATAGGAGTGGTGAGAGAGGGCATCCTTGTCTTGTGCTGGTTTTCAAAGGGAATGCTTCCAGCTTTTGCCCATTCAGTATGTTATTGGCTGTGGGTTTGTCATAAATAGCTGTTACTATTTTGAGGTACGTTCCATTGATACCTAGTTTACTGAGAGTTTTAGCATGAAAAGGTGTTGAATTTTATTGAAGGCCTTTTCTGCATCTATTGAGATAATCATGTGTTTTTTGTGATTGGTTCTGTTTATGTGATGGATTATGTTTATTGATTTGCATAAGTTGGACCAGCCTTGCATCCCAGGGATGAAGCAAACTTGTCCGTGGCACATAAGCTTTTTGATGTGCTGCTAGATTGCTTTGCCAGTATTTTATTGAGGATCAGTGTTCATCAAGGATATTGGCCTGAAATTTTCTTTTTGCTTGTGTCTCTGCCAGGTTTCAGTATCAGGATGATGCTGGCCTCATAAAATGAGTTAGGGAGGATTCCCTCTTTTTCTATTGTAGAAGGAATGGCACCACCTTCTCTTTGTACATCTGGTAGAATTCAGCTGTGAATCCGTCTGGTCCTAGACTTTTTTTGTTTGGTAGGCTATTACTTACTGCCTCAATTTCAGAACTTGTTATTGGTTTATTCAGGGATTCGACCTCTTCCTGGCTTAAACTTGGGAGGGTATATGTATCCAGGAATTTATTCATTTCTTCTGGATTTTCTAGTTTATTTGCATAGAGGTGTTTCTAGTATTCTCTGATGGTAGTTTGTACTTCTGTGGGATCCGTGTTGATATCCCATATATCATTTTTCATTGCGTCTATTTGATTTTTCTCTCTTTTCTTCTTTGTGATCTGGCTAGCGGTCTATTTTGTTGATTTCTTCAAAAAACCAGCTCCTGGATTCATTGATTTTTTGAAGGGTTTTTTGTGTCTCTATCTCCTTCAGTACTGCTCTGTTTTTAGTTATTTCATGTCTTCTGCTAGTTTTAGAATTTGTTTGCTGTTGCTTCTCTAATTTGTTTGCTATTGCTTCTCTAAGTTCTTTTAATTTTGATGTTAGGGTATCAATTTTAGATCTTTCCTGCTTTCTGCTGTGGGCATTTAGTGCTATAAATTTCCCTCTAAACACTGCTTTAAATGTGTCCCGGAGATTCTAGTTACATTGTGTCTTCAATCTCATTGGTTTCAAAGAAGATCTTTACTTCTGCCTTCATTTCATTATTTATCCAGTAGTGAAAACCCTGCTCATTCAGGAGCAGGTTGTTCAGTTTCCATGTAGTTATGTGTTTTTAAGTGAGTTTCTTAATCCTGAGTTCTAATTTGATTGCACCACGGTCTGTGAGACTGTTTGTTATGATTTTCATTCTTTTGCATTTGCTGAGGAGTGTTTTACTTCTAATTATGTGGTCGATTTTGGAATAAGTGCGATGAGGTGCTGAGAAGAATGTATATTTTGTTGTTTGGGGGTGGAGAGTTCTATAGATTTCTGTTAGGTCCATATGGTCCAGAGTTGAGTTCAAGTCCTGAATATTCCTGTTAATTTTCTGTCTCGTTGATCTGTCTACTATTGACAGTGGGGTGAAAAGTCTCTCATTATTATTGTGTGGGAGTCTAAGTCTCTTTGTAGCTCTCTAAGAACTTGCTTTATGAATTGGGGTGCTCTTGTATTGGGTGCATACATATTTAGGATAGTTAGCTCTTCTTGCTGCATTGATCCCTTTACCATTATGTAATGCCCTGTTTTGTCCGTTTTGATCTTTGTTGCTTTAAAGTCTGTTTTATCAGAGATTAGTATTGCAGCTCCTGCATATTGTGTAGCCATTTGGAATCACTTTCCTCTTACAACCTTTTTGCTTTAATATAGACTTAGTTGTGAAGAACTGGCTAACTGTTCCAGTGTCGAGTTAATGAATCATTACTGTTAGTAGCTTTACTTTTCTTTTTTTCTTTTTTTTTTTTTTTTGGTGACAGAGTCCTACTCTATCACCCAGACTGTAGTGCAGTGGCATAATCTTTGCTCACGGCAAACTTTGCCTCACAGGCTCAAGTGATCCTCCCACCTCAGCCTCCCTAGTAACCGGGACCACAGGCGCGCACTACAATCCCTGGAAAATTTGTGATTTTGTTGGTGGGGTAGGGTTATATCTTCAGATAAAAACTGAAAAGAAGCGTTCTGAGAAACTGCATTGTGACGTGTGAATCTAACACGCAGAGTTACACTTTTCTGTTCCTTGATCAGTGTGCTAACAAGGTTTTCTTCAAATCTACAATGGGATATTTCTTTGCACAATGAAGCTTACGGTGACAAAGTAAATATCTTCAGATAAAAAGTAGAAAGAAGCTTTCTGAGAAACTGCTTTGTGATGTGTGAATTCAACTCATTGAGTTACAGCTGTATTTCATGGAGCTGTATGCTAGTCCTGTTTTTGTGGAATCTAAGACCTGATATTTCTGCTCGCTTTGAAGAGTATACAGCCAAAGGAAATATACACAGATAAAAACGAGAAAGAAGTTTTCTGAGAAATGTCTTTCTCATCTCTGAATTCATTTCACAGAGTTCCACGTTTCTGTTCACGTAGCTGTTTGCTAACACTCTTCTCTTGGAATCTGCAAAGTGATATTTGGGAGCGCATTGAGGGCTACAGTGAAAAAGGAAATATCTTCTGATAAAAACTGAAAAGAATCGTTCTTACAAACTGCATTGTGATGTGTGAATGCAACTTACAGAGTTACACTTTTCTGTTCATTGATCAGTTTGCTAACACAGTTTTCCTGAAATCTGCAATGGGATATTTCTTTCACCACTGATGCCTACGGTGACAAAGAAAACATCGTCAGATAAAAAGTAGATAGAAGCTTTCTGAGAAACTGCTTTGTGATGTGTGAATTCAACTCACTGAGTACATCTATATTTTGTGGAGCTGCTTGCTAGTCCTGTTTTTGTGGAATCTAAGACCTGATATTTCGGATCACTTTGAAGAGTATACAGCCAAAGGAAATATCCCCAGATAAAAGCGAGAAAGAAGTTTTCTGAGAAATGTCTTTCTGATCTCTGATTTCATCTCACAGAGTTTCACCTTTCTCTTCCTGTAGCTGTTTGCTAACACTCTTCTCTTGGAATCTGCAAAGTGATATTTGGGAGTGCATTGAAGGCTACAGGGAAAAAGGAAATATCTTCAGTTAAAAACTGAAAAGAATCGTTCTGAGAAATTGCATTGTGACGTGTAAATACAACTTACAGAGTTAGACTTTGCTGTTCCTTGATCAGTTTGCTAACACAGTTTTCTTCAAATCTGCAATGGAATATTTCTTTGCCCAATGAAGCTTACAGTGACAAAGGAAACATCTTCAGATAAAAAGTAGAAAGAAGCTTTCTGAAAAACTGCTTTGTGATGTGTGAATTCAACTCACTGAGTTACATCTGTATATCATGGAGCTGTTTACAAGTCCTTTTTTTGTGGAATCTAAGACGTGATATTTCGGATAGCTTTGAAGAATATACAGCCAAAGGATATATCCCTAGATAAAAATGAGAAAGAAGTTTTCTGAGAAATGTCTTTTTCATCTCTGAATTCATCTCACAGAGTTCCACCTTTCTCTTCATGTAGTTTTTTGCTAAAACTCTTCTCTTGGAATCTGCAAAGTGATATTTGGGAGCACATTGAGGTCTACAGTGAAAAAGGAAATATCTTCAGATAAAAAATGAAAAGAAGCCTTCTGATAAACTGCATTGTGACGTGTGAATGTAACTCACAGAGTTACACTTTTCTGTTCTTTGATCAGTTTGCTAACACAATTTTCTTCAAATCTGCAATGGGATATTTCTTTGCCCAGTGAAGCTTAAGGTGACAAAGGAAACATTTTCAGATAAAAAGTAGAAAGAAGCTTTCTAAAAAACTGTTCTGTGATGTGTGAATCCAACTCACTGAGTTACATCTGTATTTCGTGAGGCTGTTTGCCAGTCCTGTTTTTGGGGAATGTAAGACCTGATATACCTGATCACTTTGAAGAGTATACAGCCAAAGGAAGTATCCCCAGATAAAAATGAGAAAGAAGTTTTCTGAGAAATGTCTTTCTCATCTCTGAATTCATCTCACAGAGTTCCACGTTTCTGTTTACGTAGCTGTTTGCTAACACTCTTCTCTTGGAATCTGCAAAGTGATATTTGGGAGCGCATTGAGGGCTACAGTGAAAAAGGAAATATCTTCTGATAAAAACTGAAAAGAATCGTTCTTACAAACTGCATTGTGATGTGTGAATGCAACTTACAGAGTAACACTGTTCTGTTCCTTGATCAGTTTGCTAACACAGTTTTCCTGAAATCTGCAATGTGATATTTCTTTCACCAATGAAGCCTATGGTGACAAAGAAAACATCTTCAGATAAAAAGTAGATAGAAGCTTTCTGAGAAACTGCTTTGTGATGTGTGAATTCAACTCACTGAGTACATCTGTATTTTTTGGAGTTATTTGCTAGTCCTGTGTTTTTCGAATCTAAGACCTGATATTTCGGATAGCTTTGAATAGTATACAGCCAAAGGAAATATCCCCAGATAAAAGCTAGAAAGAAGTTTTATGAGAATTGTCTTTCTGATCTCTGAATTCATCTCACAGAGTTCCACCTTTCTGTTCTTGTAGCTGTTTCCTAACACTCTTCTCGTGGAATCTGTAATGTGGTATTTGGAGCATATTGAGGGCCACTGTGAAAAAGGAAATATCTTCAAATAAAAACTGAGAAGAAACGTTCTGAGAAACTGCACTGTGATGTGTGAATGCAACTTACAGAGTTTCACTTTTCTGTTCATTGATCAGATTTCTAACACAGTTTTCCTCAAATCTACAATGGGATATTTGTTTTCTCAATGAAGCTTCCGGTGACAAAGGAAACATTTTCAGATAAATGTAGAAAGAAGCTTTCCGAAGAACTGCTTTGTGATGTGTGAATTCTCCTCACTGAGTTACAGCTGTATTCCATGGAGCTGTTTGCTAGTCCTGTTTTTGTGAAATGTAACACCTGATATTTCTGTTCGCTTTGAAGTGTATACAGCCAAAGGAAATATCCCCAGATAAAAACGAGAAAGAAGTTTTCTGGGAAATGTCTTTCTGATATCTGAATTTATCTCAAAGTGTTCCACCTTTCTATTCATGTAGATGTTTGATAACACTCTTCTCTTGGAATGTGCAAAGTGGTATTTGGGAGCGCATTGAGGACTACAGTGAAAAAGGTAATATATTCAGATAAAAACAAAAAGACACGTTCTGAGAAACTGCACTGTGACGTGTGAGTGCAACTTACAGAGTTTCACTTTTCTGTTCATTGATCAGATTTCTAACACAGTTTTCCTCAAATCTACAATGGGATATTTGTTTTCTCAATGAAGCTTCCGGTGACAAAGGAAACATTTTCAGATAAAGGTAGAAAGAAGCTTTCCGAAGAACTGCTTTGTGATGTGTGAATTCTCCTCACTGAGTTACAGCTGTATTCCATGGAGCTGTTTGCTAGTCCTGTTTTTGTGAAATGTAACACCTGATATTTCTGCTCGCTTTGAAGTGTATACAGCCAAAGGAAATATCCCCAGATAAAAACGAGAAAGAAGTTTTCTGGGAAATGTCTTTCTGATATCTGAATTTATCTCAAAGTGTTCCACCTTTCTATTCATGTAGATGTTTGATAACACTCTTCTCTTGGAATGTGCAAAGTGGTATTTGGGAGCGCATTGAGGACTACAGTGAAAAAGGTAATATATTCAGATAAAAACAAAAAGACACGTTCTGAGAAACTGCACTGTGACGTGTGAGTGCAACTCACAGAATTACACTTTTCTGTTCCTTCATCAGTTTGCCAAAAAAGTTGTCTTCCAATCTGCAATGGGATTTTTCTTTGCCCAAAGAAGGTTATGGTGACCAAGGAAATATCTTCAGATACAAAGTAGAAAGAAGCTATCTGAGAAACTGCTTTCAGATGTGTGAATTCAACTCACTGAGTTACAGCTCGATTTCGTGGAGCTATTTGCTAGTCCTGTTTTTGTGGAATCTAAGATCTGATATTTCGGATCGCTTTGAAGAGTATACAGCCAAAGGAAATATCCCCAGATAAAAACGAGAGAGAAGTTTTCTGAGAAATGTGTTTTTGATCTCAGAATTCGTCTCACAGTGTTCCACAGTTCTGTTCATGTAGTTGTTTGCTAACACTCTTCTCTTGGAATCTGCAAAGTGGTATTTGGTAGCGCATTGAGGGCTTCAGCGAAAAAGGAAATATCTTCAGATAAACATTGAAAAGAAGCGTTCTGAGAAACTGCATTGTGACATGCGTATGCAAGTTACAGAGTTACACTTTTCTGCTCGTTGATCAGTTTGCTAACACAGTTATCTTCAAATCTGCAATGGGATATTTCTTTGGACAATGAAGCTTACGGGAAGAAAGGAAACATCTTCAGATAAAAAGTAGAAAGAAGCTTTCTGAAAAACTGCTTTCTGTTGTGTGAATTCAACTCACTGAGTTACAGCTGTATTTCGTGGAGCTGTTTGCTAGTCCTGTTTTTGTGGAATGTAAGACCTGATATTTCGGATCGCTTTGAGGAATATACAGTCAAAGGAAATATCCCCATATAAAAACGAGAAGGAAGTTTTCTGAGAAATGTCTTTCTGCTTTCTGAATTCATCTCACAGAGTTCCACCTTTCTGTTCATGTAGCTGTTTGCTAACACTCTTCTCCGGTAATCTGAAAAGTGATATTTGGGAGCGCTTTGAGGGCTACAGTGAAAAAGGAAATATCTTCAGAGAAAAACTGAAAAGAAGCCTTCCTAGAAACTGCATTGTGATGTGTGAATGCAACTCACAGAGTTACACTTTTCTGTTCCTTGATCAGATTGCAAACACAGTTTTCTTCAAATCTACAGTGGGATATTTCTTTGCCCAATGAAGGTTACGGTGTCAAAGGAAATATCTTCAGATAAAAAAGGATAAAAACTGAAAAGAAGCGTTCAGAGGAACCGCATTGTTACATGTGAATGCAACTTGAAAGTTACACTTTTCCCTTCATTGATCAGTTTGCTAACACATTTTTCTTCAAATCTGTAATGGGACATTTTTTGCCCAATGGTGTTGACGGTGACAAAGGAAACATCTTCAGATAAAAAGTAGAAAGAAGTTTCTGAGAAACTGCTTTGTGATGTGTGTATTCAACTCACTGAGTTACAGCTGTATTTCATGGAGCTGTTTGCTAGTCCTGTTTTTGTGGAATGTCAGACCTGATATTTCAGATTGCTTTGAAGAGTTTACAGCGAAAGGAAATATCCTCAGATAAAAACAAGAATGAAGTTTTCTTCGAAATGTCTTTCTGGTCTCTTAATTCATCTCACAGAGTTCCACTTTTTTGTTGATGTAGGTGTTTGCTAACACTCTTCTCGTGGAATCTGCAAAGTGATATTTGGTAGCACATTGAGGGTACATTAAAAGAGGAAATATCTTCAGATAAAAACTGAAAAGAAGCGTTCTGATAAACTGCATTGTGACGTGTGAATGCAGCTTACAGAGTAACACTTCTGTGTTCATTGATCAGTTTGCGAACACAGTTTTCTTCAAATCTGCAATGGGATATTTTTTGCCCAATGGAGCTTACGGTGACTAGGAAACAGCTTCAGATAAAAAGTGGAAAGAAACTTTCTGAAAAACTGTTTTGTGATGTGTGAATTCAACACACAGAGTTACATCTGTATTTCATGGAGCTGATTCTAGTCTTGTTTTTGTGGAATGTAAGACCTGATATTTCGGATCGCTTTGAAGAGTATACAGCCAAAGGAAATATCCCCAGATAAAAACGAGAAAGAAGTTTTCTGAGAAATGTCTTTCTGATCTCTGAATTCATCTCATAGAGTTCCACCTTTCTGTTCATGTAACTGTTTGCTAACACCCTTCTCGTTTAATCTGTAAAATGGAGTTTGGGAGCACATTGAGGGCTACAGTGAAAATATAAATATCTTCAGATAAAAATTGAAAAGAAGCGTTCTGAGAAACTGCATTGGGACGTGTGAATGTAACTTACAGAGTTACACTTTTGTGTTCATTGATCAGTTTGCTAACAGTTTTCTTCAAATCTGCAATGGGATATTTCATTGCCCAATGAAGCTTAGGGGGAAAAGGAAAAATCTTTAGTTAAAAAGTAGATACAAGCTTTCTGAAAAACTGCTTTGTGATGTGTGAATTCAACTCACTGAGTTACATCTGTATTTCGTGGAGCTGATGCTAGTCCTGTTTTCGTGGAATATAAGACCTGATATTTTGGATCGCTTTGAAGAGTATACAGTCAAAGGAAATTTCCCCAGAAAAAAACGAGAAAGAAGTTTTCTGAGAAATGTCTTTCTGGTCTCTTAATTCATCTCTGAGAGTTCCACCTTTCTGTTGATATAGGTGTTTGCTAACACTCTTCTCGTGGAATCTGCAAAGTGATATTTGGTAGCACATTGAGGGTACATTAAAAGAGGAAATATCTTCAGATTGAATTTGAAAAGAAGCATTCTGATAAACTGCATTGTGACGTGTGAATGCAACTTACAGAGTAACACTTCTGTGTTCATTGATCAGTTTGCTAACACAGTTTTCTTCATATCTGCAATGGGATATTTCATTGCCCAATGAAGCTTAGGGGGAAAAAGGAAAAATCTTCAGTTAAAAAGTAGATAGAAGCTTTCTGAAAAACTCCTTTGTGATGTGTGAATTCAACTCACTGAGTTACAGCTGTATTTCCTGGAGCTGATGCTAGTCCTGTTTCTGTGGAATGTAAGACCTGATATTTCGGATCGCTTTGAAGAGTATAGAGTCAAAGGAAATTTCCCCAGATAAAAATGAGAAAGAAGTTTTCTGAGAAATGTCTTTCTGATCTCTGAATTCATCTCACAGGGTTCCACCTTTCTGTTCACGTAGCTGTTTGCTAACACTCTTCTCTTGGAATCTGCAAAGTGATATTTGGGAGCACATTCAGGGCTACAGTGAAAAAGTAAATATCTTCAGATAAAATCTGAAAAGAATCGTTCTTACAAACTGCATTGTGACTTGTGAATGCATCTCACAGAGTCATACTTTTCTGTTCCTTGATCCGTTTGCTAACACAGTTTTCTTCAAATCTACAAAGGGATATTTCTTTCACCACTGAAGCTTACGGTGACAAACGATATATCTTCAGATAAAAAGTACAAAGTAGTTTTCTGATGTGTGAATTCAACTCACTGAGTTGCAACTGGATTTCGTGGAGCTGTTTGCTAGTTCTGTTTTTGTGGAATCAAAGGCCTGATATTTCAGATGGCCTTTCAGAGTATACAGCCAAAGGAAATATCCCCAGCTAAAACGAGAACGAAATTTTGAGAGAAATGTCTTTCTGATCTCTGAATTCATCTCACAGAGTTCCACCTTTCTGTTCACATAACTGTTTGCTAACACTCTTCTCGTTTAACCTGCAAAGTGATATTTGGGAGCACATTGAGGGCTATAGTGAAAAAGGAAATATCTTCAGATAAAAACGAAAAAAACTGAAAAGAAGCGTTCTGAGAAACTGCATTGTGACGTGTGAATGCAACTCACAGAGTTATACTTTTCTGTTCATTGATCAGTTTGCTAACACAGTTTTCTTCAAATCTGCAATGGGATATTTCTTTGCCCAATGAAGCTTAATGTGACAAAGGAAATACCTTCAGATAAAAAGTACGAAGTAGTTTTCCGAAAAACTGCTTTGTGATGTGTGAATTCAACTCACTAAGTTACATCTGTATTTCGTGGAGCTGTTTGCTAGTCCTGTTTTTGTGGAATATTAGACCTGATATTTCGGATCGCTTTGAAGAGTATACAGCCAATGGAAATATCCCCAGATAAAAACGAGAAAGCAGTTTTCAGAGAAATGTCATCCTGAATTCTGAATTCATCTCACAGAGTTCCACCTTTCTGTATGTAGCTGTTTGCTAACACTCTTCACGTGGAATCTTGAAAGTGAAATTTGGGAGCGCATTGAGGGCTACAGTGAAAAAGGGATTATGTTCAGATTAAAACTGAAAAGAAGCGTTCCGAGAAACTGCATTGTGACGTGTAAATGCAAACCACCAAGTTATACTTTTCTGTTCCTTGATCAGTTTGCTAACACAGTTTTCTTCAAATCTACTATTGGATATTCCTTTGCCCAATGAAGCTTACAATGACAAAGGAAACATCTTCAGATAAAAAGTAGAAAGACGCTTTCTGAGAACCTGCTTTGTGATGTGTGAATGTAATTTACTGAGTTACAGCTGTATTTCGTGGAGCTGTTTGCTAGTCCTGTTTTTGTGGAATCTAAGACCTGATATTTCGGATGGCTTTGAAGGGTATACAGCCAAAGGAAATATCTCCAGATAAAAATGAGAAAGAAGTTTTCTGAGAAATGACTTTCCGATCTCTGAGTTCGTCTCACAGAGTTCCACCTTTCTGTTCATGTAGCTGTTTGATAACACTCTTCTCTTGGAATCTGCAAAGTGATATTTGGGAGCACATTGAGGGCTACAGTGATAAAGTTAATATCTTCAGATAAAAACAGAAACAAGCACTCTGGGAAACTGCATTGTGATGTGTGAATGCAACTCACAGAGTTACATTTTTCTGTTCCTTGATCAAGTTGCTAACGCAGTTTTCCTCAAATGTGCAATGGGATATTTCTTTGCCCAATGAAGCTTACCGTGACAAAGGAAATATTTTCAGATAAAAAGTAGAAAGAAACTTTCTGAGAAACTGCTTCGTGATGTGAGAATTCAATTCATTGAGTTACAGCTGTTTTTCGTGGAGCTGTTTGCTAGTCCTCTTTTTGTGGAATCTAAGACCTGATATTTCGGATGGCTTTGAAGAGTATACAGCCAAAGGAAATATCCCCAGATAAAAACGAGAAAGAAGTTTTCTGAGATATATCTCTCTGATCTCTGAATTTATCTTACAGAGTTCCACCTTTCTGTCCATGTATCCGTTTGCTAACACTCTTCTCTTGGAATCTGCAAAGGGATATTTCGGAGCACATTGATGGCTACAGTGGAAAAGGAAATATCTTCAGATAAAAACCGAAAGGAAGCGTTCGGAGAAACTGCATTATGATGTGTGGATTCAGCTAACAGAGTTACACTTTTCTGTTCCTTGATCAGTTTGCTAACACAGTTTTCTTTAAATCTGGAATGGGATATTTCTTTGCCCAATGAAGATTACGGTGACAAAGGGAACACCTTCAGATTCAAAGTAGAAAGAAGCTTTCTGAGAAACTGTTTTCTGATATGTGAATTCAACTCACTGAGTTAGAGCTCATTTCGTGGGGTTGTTTGCTAGTCCTGTTTTGGTGGAATCTAAGACCTGATATATCGGATTGCTTTGAAGAGTATACAGCCATTGGAAATATCCCGATAAAAACGAGAAAGAAGTTTTCTGATAAATGTCTTTCTGGTCTCTGAATTCATCTCACAGAGTTCCACCATTCTGTTCATGTAGCTCTTTGCTAACACTCTTCTCCGGTAATCTGAAAAGTGATATTTGGGAGCGTTTTGAGGGCTACAGTGAAAAAGAAAATATGTTAAGGTAAAAACTGAAAAGAAGTCTTCTGAGAAACTGCATTGTGATGTGTGAATGCAACTCACAGAGTTACACTTTTCTGTTCCTTGATCAGATTGCTAACACAGTTTTCTTCAAATCTACAATGGGATATTTATTTGCCCAATGAAATTTATGGTGTTAAAGGAAATACCTTCAGATAAAAACGATAAACACTGAAAAGAAGCGTTCGGAGGAAACGCATTGTTACGTGTGAATGTAACTTGAAAGTTTCACTTTTCCCTTCATTGATCAGTTTGCTAACACAGTTTTCTTCAAATCTGTAATGGGACATTTTTTGCCCAATGGAGTTGACGGTGAGAAAGGAAACATCTTCAGATAAAAAGTAGAAAGAAGCTTTCTGAGAAACTGCTTTTTGATGTGTGAATTCAACTCACTGAGTTACAGCTGTATTTCGTGGAGCTGTTTGCTAGTCCTGTTTTTGTGGAATGTCAGACCTGATATTTCGGATCGCTTTGAAGAGTATACAGCCAAAGGAAATATCCCCAGATAAAAACGAGAATGAAGTTTTCTGAGAAATGTCCTTCTGGTCTCTTAATTCATCTCACAGTGTTCCACATTTCTGTTGATGTAGGTGTTTGCTAACGCTCTTCTCGTGGAATCTGCGAAGTGATATTTGGTAGCACATTGAGGGTACATTAAAAGAGGAAATATCTTCAGATTAAAACTGAAAAGAAGCGTTCTGATAAACTGCATTGTGATGTGTGAATGCAACTTACAGAGTAACACTTCTGTGATCATTGATCAGTTTGCTAACACAGTTTTCTTCATATCTGCAATGGGATATTTCATTGCCCAGTGAAGCTTAGGGGGAAAAAGGAAAAATCTTCAGTTAAAAAGTAGATAGAAGCTTTCTGAAAAACTTCTTTCTGATGGGTGAATTCAACTCACTGAGTTACAGCTGTATTTCCTGGAGCTGATGCTAGTCCTGTTTTTGTGGAAACTAAGACCTGATATTTCGGATCTCTTTGAAGAGTATAGAGTCAAAGGAAATTTCCCCAGATAAAAACGAGAAAGAAGTTTTCTGAGAAATGTCTTTCTGATCTCTGAATTCATCTCACAGAGTTCCACCTTTCCGTTCACGTAGCTGCTTGCTAACACTCTTCTCTTGGAATCTGCAAAGTGATATTTGGGAGCACATTCAGGGCTACAGTGAAAAAGTAAATATCTTCAGATAAAATCTGAAAAGAAGCGTTCTGAGAAACTGCATTGTGACGTGTGAATGCAACTCACAGAGTCATACTTTTCTCTTCCTTGATCCGTTTGCTAACCCAGTTTTCTTCAAATCTGCAATGGGATATTTCTTTGCCCAATGAAGCTTAATGTGACAAAGGAAATACCTTCAGATAAAAAGTACAAAGTAGATTTCTAAAAAACTGCTTTGTGATGTGTGAATTCCACTCCCTAAGTTACATCGGTATTTCGTGGAGCTGTTTGCTAGTCCTGTTTTGTGGAATATTGGAGCTGATATTTCGGATCCCTTTTAAGAGTATACAGCCAAAGGAAATATCCCCAGATAAAAACGAGAAAGAAGTTTTCAGAGAAATGTCATTCTGAATTCTGAATTCATCTCACAGAGTTCCACCTTTCTGTATGTAGCTGTTTGCTAACACTCTTCACGTGGAATCTGCAAAGTGAAATTTGGGAGCGCATTGAGGGCTACAGTGAAAAAGGAATTATGTTCAGATTAAAACTGAAAAGAAGCGTTCCGAGAAACTGCATGGTGACGTGTGAGTGCAACTCACAGAATTACACTTTTCTGTTCCTTCATCAGTTTGCTAAAACAGTTTTCTTCAAATCTGCAATGGCATTTTTCTTTGCCCAAAGAAGGTTATGGTGACCACGGAAATATCTTCAGATAAAAAGTAGAAAGAAACTTTCTGAGAAACTGCTTTGCGATGTGTGTATTTAACTCACTGAGTTACAGCTCGATTTCGGGGGCTATTTGCTAGTCCTGTTTTCGTGGAATCTAAGACCGGATATTTTGGATCTCTTTGAAGAGTATACAGCCAAAGGAAATATCCCCAGATAAAAACGAGAAAGAAGTTTTATGAGAAATGTGTTTTTGATCTCAGAATTCGTCTCACAGTGTTCTACCTTTCTGTTCATGTAGCTGTTTGCTAACACTCTTCTCTTTGAATCTGCAAAGTGATATTTGGGAGCGCTTTGAGGGCTACAGTGAAAAAGAAAATATCTTCAGATAGAAACTGAAAAGAAGCGTTATGAGAGACTGCATTGTGATGTGTGAATGCAACTCACAGTGTTACACTTTTCTGTTCCTTGATCAGTTTGCTAACACAGTTTTCTTCGAATCAACAATGGGATATTTCTTTGCCCAATGAAGCTTATGGTGACAAAGGAAATATCTTGAGATAAAAATTAGAAAGAAGCTTTCTGAGAAACTGCTTTGTGATGTGAGAATTCAACTCACTGAGTTACACCTGTATTTCGTTTAGCTGTTTGCTCGTCCTGCTTTTGTGGAATCTGAGTCCTGATATGTCGGATGGCTTTGAAGAGTATACAGTCAATGGAAATATCCGCAGATAAAAACGAGAAAGAAGTTTTCTGAGAAATATCTTTCTGATCTCTGCATTCATCTCACAGAGTTCCACCTTTCTGTTCATGTAGTTGTTTGCTAATACTCTTCTCTTGGAATCTGCAAAGTGATTCTTGGGAGCGCACAGAGGGCTACAGTGAAAAAGGAAATATCTTCAAATAAAAACTGAAAAGAAGCGTTCTGAGAAACTGCATTGTGACGTGCGAATGCAACTCACAGAGTAATATTTTTCTGTTTCTTGATCAGTTTGCTAAAACACTTTTCTTCAAATCTACAATGGCATATTTCTTTGCCCGATGAACTTTATGGTGACAAATGAAATATCTTCAGATAAAAAGTAGAAAGAAGCTTTCTGAGAAACTGCTTTGTGATGTGTGTATTCAACTCACTTAGTTACAGCTCGATTTCGTGGAGCTGTTTGCTTGTCCTGTCTTTATGGAATGTAAGACCTGATATTTCGGATCGCTTTGAAGAGTACATAGCCAAAGGAAATATACCCAGATAAAAACGAGAAAGAAGTTTTCTGAGAAATGTCTTTCTGATCTCTGAATTCATCTGACAGAGTTCCACATTTCTGTTCATGTAGCTGTTTGCTAACACTCTGCTCTTGGAAACTGCAAAGTGATGTTTGTAGTGCATTGAGGGCTACAGTGAAAAAGGAAATATCTTCAGATAAATACTGAAAAGAAGCGTTCTGAGAAACTGCATTGTGACATGTGAATACATCTCACAGTTATACTTTTCTGTTCCTTGATCAGTTTGCTAACACAGATTTCTTCAAATGTACACTGGGATATTTCATTGCCCAATGAAGCTTACGGTGACAAAGGAAATATCTTCAGATACAAAGTAGAAAGAAGCTTTCTGAGAAACTGTTTTGTGATGTGTGATTTCAACTCACTGAGTTACAGCTGTATTTCATGGAGCTGTTTGCTAGTTCTGTTTTTGTGGTACCCTAGACTTCATATTTCGGATCACTTTGAAGAGTACACAGTCAAAGGAAATATCCCCAGATAAAAACGAGAAAGAAGTTTTCTGAGAAATGTCTTTCTGATCTCTGAATTTATCTCATAGAGTTCCACCTTTCTGTTCATGTAGCTATTTGATATCACTCTTCTCTTGGAATCTGCAAGTGATATTTGGGAGTGCATTGAGGGCTACAGTGAAAAAGAAAATAACATCAGATAAAAACTGAAAAGAAGCGTTCTGAGAAACTGCATTGTGACCTGTAAATGCAACTCACACTTACACTTTTCTGTTCCTTGACCAGTTTCCAAACACAGTTTTCTTCAAAACTGCATCGGGATATTTCATTACCCAATGAAGCTAATGGTGACAAAGGAAATATCTTCAGGTAAAAAGTAGAAAGAAACTTTCTGAGAAACAGCTTTGCGATGTGTGAATTCAACTCACTGAGTTACAGCTGTACTTCATGGAGCTGTTTGCTAGTCCAGTTTTTGTTGAATCTGAGAACCGATGTTTCGAATCACTTGGAGGACTATACAGCCAAAGGAAATATCCCCAGATAAAAACGAGAAAGAAGATTTCTGAGAAATGTCTTTCTGATCTCTGAGTTCATCTCACAGAGTTTCACCTTTCTGTTCCTGTAGCTGTTTGCTAACACTCTTCTCGTGGAATCTGCAAAGTGATATTTGGGAGCGCATTGAGGGCTACAGTGAAAAAGGATATATCTTCAGATAAAAACTGAAAGGAAGCGTTCTGAGAAACTTCTATGTGGCCTGTGCATTCACCTCACAGAGTTCCACCTTTCTGTTCATGTAGCGGTTTGCTAACATTCTTCTCGTGTAATCTGCTGAGTGATGTTTGTGAGCGTATTGACGGCTAGAGTGAAAAAGGAAATATCTTCAGACAAAAACTGAAAAGAAGCGTTCTGAGAAACTGCATTTTGAACTGTGAATGCAACTAACAGACTTACACTTTTGTGTTCATTGATCAGTTTGCTCACACAGTTTTCTTCAAATCTACAATGGGATATTTCTTTGCCCAATGAAACTTACGATGACATAGGAAATATATTCAGATAAAAAGTAGAAAGAAGCTTTCTGAGAAACTGCTTTGTGATGTGTGAATTCAACTCACTGAGTTACAGCTGTATGTCGTGGAGCTGTTTGCTAGTCCTGTTTTTATGGAATCTAAGACCTGATATTTCAGATCGCTTTGAAGAGTATGCAGCCAAAGGAAATATCCCCAGATAAAAACGAGAAAGAAATTTTCTGATAAATGTCTTCCTGATGTCTGAATTCATCTCACAGAGTTCCACCTTTCTGTTCATGTAGCTTTTTGCTAACACTCTTCTCTTGGAATCTGCAAAGAGATATTTGGGAGCGCATTGAGGGCTACAGTGAAAAAGGAAATATCTTCAGATAAAAACTGAAAAGAAGCGTTCTGATAAACTGAATTTTGACGTGGGATTGCAAATCAAAGAGTTACACTTTGCTGTTCATTTATCATTTTGCTTACACAGTTTTCTTCACATCTACAATGGGATATTCCTTTCCCCAATGAACTTACCGTGAAAAAGGAAATATTTGCAGATTAAAAGTAGAAAGAAGCTTTCTGAGAAACTGCTTTGTGATGTGTGAATTCAACTCACTGAGTTACAGCTGTATTTCCTGGAGCTGTTTGCTAGTTTTGCTTTTGTGGAATCTAAGACCTGATATTTCGGATCGCTTTGAAGAGTATACTGCCATAGGAAATATCCGCAGATAAAAACGAGAAAGAAGTTTTCTGAGAAATATCTTTCTGATCTCTGCATTCATCTCACAGAGTTCCACCTTTCTGTTCATGAAGTTGTTTGCTAATACTCTTCTCTTGGAATCTGCAAAGTGATTCTTGGGAGCGCACAGAGGGCTAGTGAAAAAGGAAATATCTTCAGATAAAAACTGAAAAGAAGCGTTCTGAGAAACTGCATTGTGACGTGCGAATGCAACTCACAGAGATTCACTTTTCTGATCCTTGATCAGTTTGCTAGCACAGTTTTCTTCAAATCAACAATGGGATATTTCCTTGCCCCATGAAGCTCACGGTGACAAAGGAAATATCTTCAGATGAAAAGTAGAAAGAAGTTTTCTGAGAAACTGCTCTGTGATGTGTGAATTCAACTCACGAAGTTACAGCTGTATTTCGTGGAGCAGTTTGCTAGTCCTGTTTTTGTGGAATCTAAGACCTCATATTTCGGATCACTATGAAGAGTACAGCGAAAGGAAATATCCCCAGATAGAAACGAGAAAGAAGTTTTCTGAGAAATATCTTTCTGATATCTGCATTCATCTTACAGAGTTCCACCTTTCTGTTCACGTAGCTGTTTGCTAACACTCTTCTCTTGAAATCTGCAAGGTGATATTTGGGAGCGCACTTTGAGCCATAGTGAAAAATGATATATCTTCAGATAAAAAGTGAAAAGATGCCTTTTGTGAAACTGCATTGTGACGGTTGAATGGATCTCACAGAGTTACAATTTTCTGATCCTTGATCAGTTTACTAACATAGTTTTCTTCAAATCTACAGTGGGATATTTCTTTGCCCCATGAAGCTCTTGATGACAAAGGAAATATCTTCAGGTAAAAAGTAGAGAGAAGCTTTCTGAGAAAGTACTTTTTGAAATGTTAATTCAACTCACTGAGTTTCAGCAGTATTTCGTGGATGTGTTTGCTTCTCCTGTTTTTCTGGAATCTAAGACCTGATATTTTGGATCGCTTTGAAGACTATACAGCCAAAGGAAATATCCCCAGATAGAAAAGAGAAAGAAGTTTTCTGAGAAATGTCTTTCTGATATCTGAATTCATCTCACAGATTTCCACCTTTCCGTTCATGTAGCTGATTGCTAACATTCTTTTCTTGGAATCTGCAAAGTGATATTTGGGAGCGCATTGAGGGGTACAGTGAAAAAGGAAATATCTTCAGATAAAAACTGAAAAGAAGCATTCTGAGTAACTGCATTGTGACGTGTGAATGCAACTCACAGAGTTACACTTTTCTGTTCATTTATCAGTTTGCTCACACAATTTTCTTCAAATCTACGATGGGATATTTCTTTGCCCAATGAAGTTTATGGTGACAAAGGAAATATCTTCAGATAAAAAGTAGAAAGAAGCTTTCTGAGAAACTGCTTTGTGACATGTGAATTCAACTCACTGAGTTACAGCTGTATTTCGTGGAGCTGTTTGCGAGTCCTGTTTTTGTGGAATTTAAGACACAATGTTTCGGATCGCTTTGAAGAGTATACAGCCAAAGGAAATATCCCCAGGTAAAAACGAGAAAGAAGTTTTCTGAGAAATGTCTTTCTGATCTTTGAATTCATCTCACAGAGTGTCACCTTTCTGTTCCTGTAGCTGTTTACTAACACTCTTCTCGTGTAATCTACAATGTGATATTTGGAAGCGCATGGAATGCTTTGTTGGAAAAGGAAATATAATCAGATAAAAATGAGAAAGAAGTTTTCTGTGAAACTTTGTGTTCATGAAGCCGTTTGCTCACACTGTTCTTGTGGAAACTGCAAAGTGATATTTGGAAGTGCATTAGGGCTGTGGTGTAAAAGGAAATATCCTCAGATAAAACCTGGAAAGAAGCGTTCTGAGAATCTGCTTTGTGACGTGTGAATGCAACTCACAGAGTTCCACATTTCTTTTCATTGATCAGTTTGCTATCTCTCTTTTCTTCAAATCTGCAATAGGATATTTCTTTGCACAATGAAGCTTGCGGTGGCAAAGGAAATATACTCAAACAAAAAGTGGGAAGAAGCTTTCTGAGAAACTGCTTTGTGATGTGTGAATTCAACTCACTGAGGTACTGCTGTGTTTCGTGGAGTTGTTTGCTAGTCCTGTTTTGGGGAATCTGAGAACTGATATTTTGGATCGCTTTGAAGAGCATACGTCCAAAGGAAATATCCCCAGTTAAAAACGAGAAAGAAGTTTTCTGAGAAATGTCTTTCTCATCTCTGAATTCATCTCACAGAGTTCCACCTTTCTGTTCATATAGCTGTTTGCTAACACTCTTCTCGTGGAATCGCCAAAGTGATATTTAGGAGCGTTTTGAGGGCTACTGTGAAAAAGGAAATATCTTCAGATAAAAACTGAAAAGAAGCGTTCTGAGAAACTGCATTGTGACGTGTCAATGCAACTCACAGTGTTACAACTTTCTCTTCATTGTTCAGTTTCCTAACACTGTTTTCTTCAAATCTGCAATAGGATATTTGTTTGTCCAATGAAGCTTGTGGTGACAAAGGAAATATCTTCAGAATAAAAGTAGAAAGAAGCTTTCTGAGAAACTGCTTTGTGATCTGTGAATTCAATTCACTGAGTTACAGCTGTATTTCATGAAGCTGTTTGCTAGTCCTGTTTTTGTGTAATCTAAGACCTGATATTTTGCATCGCTTTGAATTCTATTTGTGATCTCCAAGCAACCCGTGTGTCTCAGTGCCCATTCTGCGATTAGCAAGCCTCTCACTGAAAACAATGATGTCACTCTGAGAGCTGAATTCACCCACAACAAAGCAGTTTCTGAGAAGACCTCTCTGCCGTTTTTATCTGTGAATATTTCATTTTTCACCATGGGATTCAACAATATTCAAGCTATCACTTCCACGATTCCACAAAAAACGGCGCTAGCAAACTCCTCCATCTAATAGTGGTTTAACTCTGTGAAATGAATTCACACATCACCGAGCAGTTTCGCAGAAAGCTTCTTTCACGTTTTCAATGGAGGATATTTCCCTGGTCCCTATAATCTTCATAGCGAACCGAAATAATCTTTCCCAGACTCAACAAAAAGAGTGGTAACAGAATGCGCCATGAAAGAAAAGTGTATCTCTGTGAGATGAATTCACACATCAGATCGCAGTTTCTCAGAAACCTTCTTTCGGGGTTTCATCTGAGGATATTACCTTTTTCACCACAGGCCTCAATATGCTCCCAAATATCGCTTTGCAGATTCCACGAAAACAGTATTAGGAGACTGCTTCGTGGAGAGAAACATGTAAATCTGTGAGATGAATTCACACTTCATAAAGCAGTTTCTCAGAAAGTTTCTTTCTCGTTTTAATCAGTGGATATTTCCTTTGTCACAGTAAGCTTCATGGTGCTAAGAAATATCGCATTGCAGATTTCAAGAAAATAGTGTTAGCAAGCTGATCAATGAAATGGACACCGTAACTTGTAAGTTGCATTCACACATCACAATGCAGTTTCTCAGAACGCTTCTTTAAAGTTTTCATATGAGGATATACCCTTTTTCACCATAGCCCTCAATGAGCTCCCAAATATCACTTTTCAGATTCCACGAAATCAGAGTTAGCAAACTGCTTCATGAAGAGAAAGGTGTAACTCTGTGAGATGAAACCACACATGACAAAGAAGTTTCTCAGAAAGCTTCTTTCTAGTTTTTCTGTGAGGACATTTCCTACGTTTGAGGAGTCTTCATAGCGATCCAAATGATCACTTCTCAGATGCCACAAAAAGAGTGCTAGGAAACGACGAAATTCAGGTATAACTCTGTGAGATGAATTCACACATCACAAAGCAGTTTCTCCGATCGCTGCTTTCCAGTTTTCATCTGATGATATTTCCTTTTCACCACAGGCCTCAATGTGTTCCCAAATATCACTTTGCAGATTCCACGAAACTGCGTTAGGAAACTGCTTTATGGAGAGAAAATGGTACCTCTGTGAGATGAACTCACTCATTACAAAGCAGTTTCTTGGAAAGCTTCTGTCTAGTTTTTCTCGGAGGATATTTCCTTTGACACCATAAGCTTCATGGCGTTCAGAAATATCCCATTGTAGATTTCAAGAAAACAGTTTTAGCAAACTCATCAATGAAAAGAACACTGTGACTCTGTGAGGTGCATTCACACATCACAATGCAGTTTCTCAGAGCGCTTCTTTAAAGTTTTCATCTGAGGATATATCCTTTTCCACCATTGCCCTCAATGCATTCCCAAATATCACTTTTCAGATTCCACGAAAACAGTGTTAGCAAACTGCTTCATGAAGAGAAAAGGGTAACTCTGTGAGATGAATTCACACATCACAAAGAAGTTTCTCAGAAAGATTCTTTCCAGTTTTCATCTGAGAATAATTCCTTCGTTGGAAGAGTCTTCAAAGCGATTCAAAATATCACTTCTCAGAAGCCACAGAAAGAGTGTTAGCAAACAGCTCCATGAAATACGTGTGTAACTCTGTGAGATGAATTCACACATCACACAGCAGTTTCTCAGAAAGCGTCTTTCTACTTTTTATCTGAAGATATTTCCTTTTTCACCATAAGCTTCATTGGTCAAAGATATATCCCATTGTAGATTTCAAGAACACAGTGTTGGCAAACTGACCAATGAAAAGAACAGTGTAAGTCTGTGAGTTGCATTCACACATCACAATGCAGTTTCTCAGAACGCTTCTTTCCAGTTTTCATCTGAGGATATTTACTTTGTCACCACAGGCCCCATTGCGCTCTCAAATATCAAGTTGTAGTTTCCACGAAAACAGTGTTAGCCAACTTCTCCATGAAGACTAAGGTGTAACTCTCTGAGATGAATTAACACATCACAAAGAAGTTTCTCAGAAAACTTCTTTCACATTTTTAATTGAAGATATTTCCTTTCTCAGTGTAGGCCTCCACGCGATGCAATATAGCCCTTCTCACATTCCCCAAAGACAGTGGTAATAGTCTGCTCCATGATGTGAACGTATAACTCTCTAAAATGAACTCACACATCATAAAGCCGTTTCTCAGAAAGCTTCCTTCTTGTTTTCATCTAAGGATATTTCCTGTTTCACCATAAGCCTCAATGTGCTCCCAAATATCACTTTGCAGATTCCACGAAAACACTGTTAGCAAACTGCTTCATGAAGAGAAACGTGTAAGTCTGTGAGATGAATTCACACATCACAAAGCAGTTTCTCAGAAAGCTTCTTTCTGGTTTTTATCTGAGGATGTTTCCTCTGTCTGAGGAATCTTCATAGCGATCCAAAATATCACTTCTGAGATTCCACAAAAACAGGGCTACCAAACGGCTCCACGAAATACATGTGGAACCCTACGAGATGAATTCACACATCACAAGGCATTTTCTCAGAAAATTCATTCTGGTTTTTATCCGAGGATATTTCCTTTGGCGGTGTAGTCTTCAAAGCGATTCGAAATATCCGCTCTCAATTTCCATAAAATCAAGGCTAACAAACGGCTCCATGAAATGCAGGGGTAATTCAGAGAGTTGAATTCACACATCACAAACAGTTTCTCAGAAAGCTTCATTCTTTTTTCAGCTGAGGCTATTTGTGGTCTCCAAGCGCTCCCATGTGTCTCATTGCACACACTGCGAAAACACTATTAGCAAGCTTCTCACTGAAAACAATGATGTCACTCTGAGAGCTGATTTCACCCACAACAAAGAAGTTTCTGAGAAGACCTCTCTGCAGTTTGTATCTGAGGATATTTCATTTTTCACCATGGGATTCAACGATATTCAAGCTATCACTTCGGAGATTCCACAAAAACGGCGCTAGCAAACTCCTCCATCCAAGAGTGGTTTAACTCTGTGAAATGAATTCACACATCACAGAGCAGATTCGCAGAAAGTTTATTTCACGTTTTCAATGGAGGATATTTCTCCTGTCCATATAGTCTTCATAGCGAACCGAAATATTCCTTCCCAACCTCAACAAAAAGGTGGTAACAGAATACTCCATGAAAGGAAAGTGTATCTCTGTGAGATGAATTCACACATCAGATGGAAGTTTCTCAGAAACCTTCTTTCGGGTTTTCATCTGAGGATATTGCCTTTTTCAACACAGGTCTCAATGCCCTTCCAAACATCACTTTGCAAATTCCACGAAAACAGTGTTAGGAAACTGCTTCATGTAGAGAAACGTGTAAATCTATGAGATGAATTCACACATCATAAAGCAGTCTCTCAGAACGCTTGTTTCAGTTTTTATATGAGGATATTTCCTTTTTCACTGCAGCCCTCAATGCGCTCCCAACTATCACTTTGCAGATTCAAAGAGAAGAGTGTTAGCAAACAGCTACATGAACAGAAAGGTGGAACTCTGTGAGATGAATTCAGAGATCAGAAAGATATTTCTCAGAAAACTTCTTTCTCATTTTTATCTGGGGATATTTCCTTTGGCTGTATACTCTTCAAAGCCATCCGAAATATCAGGTCTTAGATTCCACAAAAACAGGACTAGCAAACAGCTCCACGAAATACAGCTGTAACACAGTGAGTTGAATTCACACATCACAAACAAATGGCTCAGAAAGCTTTTTTTTACTTTTTATCTGCAGATATTTCTTTTGTCACCATAAGCTTCATTGGACAAAGAAATATCCCATTGTAGATTTGAAGAAAACTGTGTTAGCAAACTGATCAAAGAACAGAAAAGTGTAACTCTGTGAGTTGCATTCACACGTCACAATGCAGTTTCTCAAATGCAGTTTCTCAGAAGGCTTCTTTTCATTGTTATTTGAAGATATTTCCTTTTTCACTGTAAACCTCAATGCGCTTCCAAATATCACCTTGCAGATTCCAAGAGAAGAATGTTAGCAAACAGCTACATGAACAGAAAGGTGGAACGCTGTGAGATGAATTCAGAGATTAGAAAGCCATTTCTCAGAAAACTTCTTTCTTGTTTTTATCTGGGGATATTTCCTTTGGCTGCATACTCTTCAAAGTGATCGGAAATATCACGACTTAGATTCCACAAAAACAGGACTAGCAAACAGCTTCACGAAATACAGCTGTAACACAGTGAGTTGAATTCACACATCACAAAGCAGTTTCTCAGAAAGCTTCTTTCTACTTTTTATCTGAAGATATTTCCTTGGTCACTGTAAGCTTCATTGGGAAAGAAATATCCCATTGTAGATTTGAATAAAACTGTGTTAGCCCACTGATCAAGGAACAGAAAAGTGTAACTCTGAGTTACATAAACACGTCACAATGCAGTTACTCAGAATGCTTCTTTTCAGGTTTTATCTGAACATATTTCCTTTTTCACTGTAGCCATCAATGCGCTCTCAAATATCACTTTGCAGATACCAAGAGAAGAGTGTTAGCAAACCGCTACATGAACAGAAAGGTGGAACTCTGTGAGATGAATTCAGAGATCAGAAAGACATTTTTTCAGAAAACTTGTTTCTCTTTTTTATCTGGGGATATTTCCTTTGGCCGTACATGCTTCAAAGCGATCCGAAATATCAGGACTTATATTCCACAATAACAGGCCTAGCAAACATCTCCACAAAATACAACTGTAACTCACTGAGTTGAATTTACACATCACAAAGCAGTTTCCCAGAAAGCCTTTTAATACTTTTTATCTGAAGATATTTCCTTGGTCACTGTAAGCTTCATTGGGCAAAGAAATACCCCATTGTAGATTTGAAGAAAACTGTGTTAGCAAACTGACAAGAAACAGAAAAGTGTAACTCTGTGAGTTGCATTCACACATCACAATGCAGTTACTCAGAATGCTTCTTTTAAGTTTTTATCTGAAGATATTCCCTTTTTCACTGTAGCCCTCAATGTGCTCCCAAATATCACTTTGCAGATTCCAAGAGAAGAGTGTCTGCAAACAGCTATATGAACAGAAAGGTAGAACTCTGTGAGATGAACTCAAAAATCAGAAAGACATTTCTCTGAAATCTTCTTTCTCGATTTTATCTGCGGGTATTTCCTTTGGCTGTATACTCCTCCAAGTGTTCCGAAATATCGGTTCTCAGATTCATCAAAAACTGGAATAGCAAAGAGCTCCGTGAAATACAGCTGTAACTCTGTGAGTTGAATTCACACATCACAAAGTAGTTCCTCAGAAAGCGTCTTTCTACTTTCTATCTGAAGATACTTCCTTTGTCACCATAAGCTTCATTGGGCAAAGAAATATCCCAAAGCAGTTTTCAAGAAAACTATGTTAGCAAACTGATCAATGATTAGAAAAGTGTAACTCTGTGAGTTGCATTCACAGGTCACAATGCAGTTTCTCAGAACGCTTCTTTTCAGTTTTTATCTGAAGATATCTCCTTTTTCACTGTAGCCGTCAATGCGCTCCAAAACATCACTTAGCAGATTCCACGAGAAGAATGTTAGCAAACAGCTACATGAACAGAAAGGTGGAACTCTGTGAGGTGAATGCACAAGCCATATAGAAGTTTCTCAGAACACTTCCTTTCAGTGTTTATCTGAAGATTTTTTTTTTTCACTGTAGTCCTCAATGCGCTCCCAAATGTCACTTTGCGGATTCCACGAGAAGAGTGTTAGCAAACAGCTACAGGACCAGAAAGGTGGAACTCTGTGAGGTGAATGCATAGGCCACATAGAAATTTCACAGGACACTTCCTTTCAGTTTTTATCTGAAGATATTTCCTTTTCACTCTAGCCCTCAAAGCGCTCCCAATTACCACTTTACAGATTCCACGAGAAGAGTGTTATCAAACAGCTACAGGAACAGAAAGGTGGAACTCTCTGAGATGAACTCAGAGATCAGAAAGACATTTCTCAGAAACATTCTTTCTCGTTTTTATCTGGGGATATTTCCTTTGGCTGTATACTCCTCCAAGTGATCCGAAGTATGGGTTCTCAGATTCAACAAAAGCTAGATTAGCAAACAGCTCCATGGAGTACAGCTGTAACTCAGTGAGTTGAATTCAAACATCACAAAGCAGTTTCTCAGAAAGTTTCTTTCTACTTTTTATCTGAAGATATTTCCTTTGTCACCATAAGCTTCATTGGGCAAATAAATATCCCACTGCAGATTTCAGGAAAATTGTCTTAGCAAACTGATCAATGAACAGAAAAGTGTTACTCTGTGAGTTGCATTCACAGGTCACAATGAAGTTTCTCAGAACGCTTCTTTTCAGTTTTTGCCTGAGGATATTTCCTTTTTCACTGTAGCCGTCAATGCGCTCCCAAACATCTCTTAGCAGATTCCACGAGAAGAATGTTAGCAAACATCTACATGAACAGAAAGGTGGAACTCTGTGAGATGAATGCACAGGTCACATAGAAGTTTCTCAGTACACTTCCTTTCAGTTTTTATCTGAAGATATTTCCTTTTCCACTGTAGCCCGCAATGTGCTCCTAAATATCACTCTGCAGATTCCACGAGAAGAGTGATAGCAAACAACTACAGGAACAGAAAGGTGGAACTCTGTGAGATGAACTCAGAGATCAGAGAGACATTCTCAGAAATCTTCTTTCTCGTTCTTATCTGGGGATATTTCCTTTGGCTGTATACTCCTCCAAGTGATCCGAAATATCGGTTCTCAGATTCAACAAAAACTGGACTAGCAAACAGCTCCATGAAGTACAGCTGTAACTCTGTGAGTTGTATTCACACATCACAAAGCAGTTTCTAAGAAAGTTCCTTTCTACATTTTACCTGAAGATATTTCCTTTGTCACCATAAGCTTAATTGCGCAATGAAATATCCCACTGCAGTTTTGAGGAAAACTGTGTTAGCAAACTGATCAATGAACAGAACGGTGTAACTGTGAGTTGCATTCACAGATCACAATGCAGTTTCACAGAACGCTTCTTTTCATTTTTTATCTGAAGATATTTCCTTTTTCACTGTAGCCGTCAAAGCGCTCCCAAACATCACTGAGCAGATCCCACGAGAAGAATGTTAGTAAACAGCTACATGAACAGAAAGGTGGAACTCTGTGAGTTGAATGCACAGGTCACATAGAAGTTTCTCACAACATCTCCTTTCAGTTTTTATCAGAAGTTATTTCCTTTTTCACTGTAGCCTTCAAAGTGCTCCCAAATATCACTTTGCAGATTCCACGAGAAGAGTGTTACCAAACAGCTACAAGAACAGATAGGTGGAATTCTGGGAGGTGAATGCACAGGTCACATAGAAGTTTCTCAGAACACTTCCTTTCAGTTTTTATCTGAAGATATTTCCTTTTTCACTGTAACCCTCAATGCGCTCCCAAATATCACTTTGCAGAATCCACGAGAAGAGTGTTATCAAACAGCTACATGAAGAAAAAGTTAGAACTCTGTGAGATGAACTCAGAGATCACAAAGACATTTCTCAGAAATCTTCTTTCTCATTTTTATCTGGTGATATTTTCTTTGGCTGTGTACTCCTCCAAGTGATCTGAAATACCCGTTCTCAGAGTCAACAAAAACTGGAATAACAAACAGCTCCCGGAAATACAGCTGTAACTCAGTGAGTAGAATTCACAAATCACAAAGCAGTTTCTCAGGAAGTTTCTTTCTACTTTTTACCTGAAGATATTTCCTTTGTCACCATAAGCTTCATTGGGAAAGGAAATACCCCAATGCAGATTTCAAGAAAACTGTCTTAGCAAACAGATCAATGAACAGAAAAGTGTAACTCTGTGAGTTGCATTCACAGGTCACAATGCAGTTTCTCAGAACGCTTCTTTTCAGTTTTTGTCTGAAGATATTTCCTTTTTCACTGTAGCCGTCAATGCGCTCCCAAACATCACTTAGCAGATTCCACGAGAAGAATGTTAGCAAACAGCTACATGAACAGAAATGGAACTCTGTGAGGTGAATGCACAGGCCACGTAGAAGTTTCTCAGAACGCTTCCTTTCAGTTTTTATCTGAAGATACTTCCTTTTTCACTGTAGCCCTTAATGCGCTCCCAAATATCACTTTGCAGATTCCATGAGAAGAGTGTTAGCAAACACCTCCATGAACAGAAAGGTGGAACTGTGTGATATGAACACAGAGATCAGAAAGGCTTTTCTCAGAAATCTTCTTTCTCGTTTTTACCTGGGGATATTTCCTTTGGCTGTATACTCCTCCAAGTGATTCGAAATATCGGTTCTCAGATTCAACAAAAATTGGACTAGCAAACAGCTCCATGAAGTACAGCCGTAATTCAGTGTGTTGAATTCACATTTCACAAAGCAGTATCTGAAAAAGTTTCTTTCCACTTTTTACCTGAAGATATTTACTTTTTCAACGTCAGCTTTATTGGGTAAAGAAATATCCCATTGTAGATTTGAAGAATACTGTGTTAGCAAACTGATCAAGCAACAGAAAAGTGTAGCTCTGTGAGTTGCATTCACACGTCACAATGCAGTTTATCAGAACACTTCTTACCAGTTTTTATCTGAAGATACTTCTTTTTTAATGTGGCCTGCAAGTTGCTCCCAAATATCACTTTGCAGATTCCATGCGAAGAATGTTAGCAATCAGTTACATTTACAGAAAGGTGGAACAGTTTGAGATGAATTCAGAGATCAGAAAGACAATTCTCAGAAAACTTCTTTATTGTTTTTACCTGAGAATGTCTCCTTTGGCTGTATAATCTTCAAAGTGATCTGAAATATCAGGTCTTACACTCCACAAAAACAGGACTAGCAAACAGCTCCACGAAATATAGCAGTAACTCAGTGAGTTGAATTCACACATCAAAAAGAAGTTTCTCACAAAGCTTCTTTCTACTTTTTATCTGAAGATGTTTCCTTTGTCACTGTAAGCTTCTTTGGGCAAAGAAATATCCCACTGTAGATTTGAAGAAAACAGTGTTAGCAACGGATCAAGGAACAGAAAAGTGTAACTCTGTGAGTTACATAAACACGTCACAATGCAATTTATCAGAACGCTTCTTTTCAGGGTTTATCTGCAGATATTTCCTTTTTCAAGGCAGGCCTCAATGCACTCCCAAATATCACTTTGCAGATTCCAAGAGAAGAGTGTTAGGGAAAAGCTACATGAACGGAAAGGTGGAATTGTGGGAGATGAATTCAGAGATCAGAAAGACATTTCTCAGAAAACTTCTTTCTCGTCTTTATCTGGGGATATGTCCTTTGGCTGTATACTCTTCAAAGCTATCCGAAATATGAGGTCTTAGATTCCACAAAAACGGGACTAGCAAACAGCTCCACAAAATACAGCTGTAATTCAGTGAGTTGAATTTACACATCACAAAGCAGTTTCTCAGAAAGCGTCTTTCTACTTTTACCTGAAAATATTTTCTTTGTCACCGTAAGCTTCATCCGGCAAAGGAATATCCCATTGTAGATTTGAAGAAAACTATGTTAGCAAACTGACCAAGGCAGAGAGAAGTGTAATTCTGTGATTTGCATTCACACTTCACAATGCAGTTTCTCAGAACACTTCTTTCCTGTTTTCATCTCAAGATAATTCCTTTTTCAGAGATGAATTCAGAGATGAGAAAGACATTTCTCAGAAAAATTCTTTCTCATTTTTATCTGGGAATATTTCCTTTGGCTGTATACTCTTCAAATCTATCCGAAATATCAGGTCTTACATTCCACAAAAACGGGACTAGTAAACAGCTCCATGACATACAGCTCTAACACAGTGAGGTGAATTCACACATCACAAAGCAGTTTCTCAGAAAGCTTCTTTCTACTTTTTATCTGAAGATAGTTCCTTTGTCACCGTAAGCTTCATTGGCCAAAGAAATATCCGACAGTAGATTTGAAGAAAACTGTGTTAGCACACTGCTCAAGGATCAGAAAAGTGTAACTCTGTGAGTTGCATTCACACGTCACAATGCAGTTTC
The DNA here is from genome assembly GCF_049350105.2 of Macaca mulatta. Lineage (NCBI taxonomy): Eukaryota > Metazoa > Chordata > Mammalia > Primates > Cercopithecidae > Macaca > Macaca mulatta. The sequence goes on along the minus strand of NC_133409.1, from coordinate 63,480,008 downwards.
TCAGAAAGCTTCTTTTCGGGTTTTCTCTGAAGATATTTCCTTTTTCACTGTAGCCCTCAAAGCGCTCCCATATATCACTTTGCAGGTTACCGGAGAAGAGTGTTAGCAAACAGCTACATGAACAGAGAGGTGGAACTCTGTGAGATGAATTCAGAGACCAGAAAGACATATCTCAGAAAACTTCTTTCTCGTTTTTATCTGGGGATATTTCCTATGGCTGTATACTCTTCAAAGCAATCCGATATATCAGGTCTTAGATTCCACCAAAACAGGACTAGCAAACAGCCCCACGAAATACAGCTCTAACTCAGTGAGTTGAATTCACACATCACAAAGCAGTTTTTCAGAAACCTTCTTTCTACTTTTTCTAAAGATGTTTCCTTTGTCACCGGAAGCTTCATTGGGGAAAGAAATATCCGTTTGCAGATTTGAAGAAAAATGTGTTAGCAAACTGATCAAAGAACATAACAGTGTAACTCTGTAAGTTGCATTCACATGTCACAATGCAGTTTCTCAGAACGCTTCTTTTCAGTTTTTATCTGAAGATATTTCCTTTTTCACTATAGCCCTCATTATGCTTCCAAATTACACTTTGCAGATTTCACCAGAAGAGAGTTAGCAAACAGCTACATGAACAGAAACGTGGAACTCTGTGAGATGAATTCAGAGATCAGACAGATATTTCTCAGAAAACTTCTTTCTCGCTTTTATCTGGGGATATTTCCTTTGGCTGTATACTCTTCAAAGTGATCCGAAATATCAGGTCTTACATTCCACAAAACAGGACTAGCAAACAGCTCCACGAAACACAGATGTAACTCAGTGAGTTGAATTCACACATCACAAAGCAGTCTTTCAGACAGCTTCTTTCTACTTTTTTTCTGAAGATGTTTCCTTTGTATCCGTAATCTTCACTGGGTAAAGAAATATCCCATTGCATATTTGAAGAAAGCTGTGTTTGCAAACTGATAAATGAACAGCAAAGTGTAACTCTGTAAGGTGCATTCGCACGTCACAATGCAGTTTCTCAGAATGCTTCTTTTCAGTTTTTATCTGAAGGTATTTCCTTTTTCACTGTAGCCCTCAATGTGCTCCCAAGTATCACATTGCAGATTCCAAGAGAAGAGTTTGAGCAAACAGCTACATGAACAGAAACGTGGAACTCTGTGAGATGAATTCAGAGATGAGAAAGACATTTCTCAGAAAACTTCTTTCTCATTTTTATCTGGGAATATTTCCTTTGGCTGTATACTCTTCAAACCTATCCGAAATATCAGGTCTTACATTCCACAAAAACGGGACTAGTAAACAGCTCCACGACATACAGCTCTAACACAGTGAGGTGAATTCACACATCACAAAGTAGTTTCTCAGAAAGCTTCTTTCTACTTTTTATCTGAAGATAGTTCCTTTGTCACTGTAAGCTTCATTGGCCAAAGAAATATCCGACAGTAGATTTGAAAACTGTGTTAGCACACTGCTCAAGGATCAGAAAAGTGTAACTCTGCGAGTTGCATTCAACGTCACAATGCAGTTTCTCAGAAGGCTTCTTTTCAGATTTTCTCTGAAGATATTTCCTTTTTCACTGTAGCCCTCAAAGCGCTCCCATATATCACTTTGCAGATTACCGGAGAAGAGTGTTAGCAAACAGCTACATGAACAGAGAGGTGGAACTCTGTGAGATGAATTCAGAGACCAGAAAGACATATCTCAGAAAACTTCTTTCTCGTTTTTATCTGGGGATATTTCCTATGGCTGTACACTCTTCAAAGCAATCCGATATTATCAGGTCTTAGATTCCACCAAAACAGGACTAGCAAACAGCTCCATGAAATACAGCTCTAACTCAGTGAGTTGAATTCACACATCGCAAAGCAGTTTTTCAGAAACCTTCTTTCTACTTTTTCTAAAGATGTTTCCTTTGTCACCGGAAGCTTCATTGGGGAAAGAAATATCCGTTTGCAGATTTGAAGAAAAATGTGTTAGCAAACTGATCAAAGAACATAACAGTGTAACTCTGTAAGTTGCATTCACATGTCACAATGCAGTTTCTCAGAACGCTTCTTTTCAGTTTTTATCTGAAGATATTTCATTTGTCACTATAGCCCTCATTATGCTTCCAAATTACACTTTGCAGATTCCACGAGAAGAGAGTTAGCAAACAGCTACATGAACAGAAATGTGGAACCCTGTGAGATGAATTCAGAGATGAGAAAGACATTTCTCAGAAAACTTCTTTCTCATTTTTATCTGGGAATATTTCCTTTGGCTGTATACTCCTCAAAGCGATCCGAAATATCAGGTATTACATTCCACAAAAACAAGACTTGCAAACAGCTCCACGAAACACAGATGTAACTCAGTGAGTTGAATTCACACATCACAAAGCAGTTTCTCAGACAGCTTCTTTCTACTTTTTATCTGAAGATGTTTCCTTTGTTAACTTAAGCTTCTTTGGGCAAAGAAATATCCCTTTGCAGATTTGAAAAAAAACTGTGTTAGCAAACTGATCAATGAACAGAAAAGTGTAACTTTGTGAGTTGCATTCACACGTCACAATACAGTTTCTCAGAACACTTCTTTTCAGTTTTTATCTGAAGATATTTCTTTTTTCACTGTAGCCCTCATTGAGCTCCGAAATATCACTTTGCAGAATTCACGAGAAGAGTGCTATCAAACAGCCACCTGAACAGAAAGGTGGAACTCTGTGACATGAATTCAGAGATCAGAAAGACATTTCTCAGAAAAATACTTTCTCGTTTTTATCTGCAGATATTTCTTTCGGCTGTATACTCTAAAGCGATCCGAAATATCAGGTCTTAGACTCCACAAAAACAGGACTGGCAGACAGCTCCACGAAATGTTGATGTAAAGCTGTGAGTTGAATTCGCACATCACAAAGCAGTTTCCCAGAAAGCTTCTTTCTACTTTTTATCTGAAGATAATTCCTTTGTCACCGTAAGCTTCATTGGGCAAAGAAATATCCCATTGTAGATTTGAAGATAACTGTGTTAGCAAACTGATCAAGGAACACAAAAGTGTAACTCTGTGAGTTACATTCACACGTCACAATGCAGTTTCTCAGAATGCTTCTTTTCAGTTTTTATCTGAAGATATTTCCTTTTTCACTGTAGCCCTCAATGCGCTCCGAAATATGACTCGGCAGATTCCAAGAGAAGAGAGTTAGCAAACAGCTACATGAACAGAGAGGTGGAACTCTGTGAGATGTATTCTGAAATCAGAAAGACACTTCTCAGAAAATTTCTTTCTCTTTTTTTATCTGGGGATATTTCCTTTGGCTGTATACTCTTCAAAGCGATCCGAAATATCAAGTCTTACATTCCAGAAAAACAGGACGAGCAAACAGCTCCACGAAATACAGCTGTAACTCAGTGAGTTGATTTCACACAGCACAAAGCAGTTTCTCAGAAACTTTCTTTCTACTTTTTATCTGAAGATATTTCCTATGTCACCGTAAGCTTCACTGGGCAAAGAAATATCCCATTGTAGATGTGCAGAAAACGGTGTTAGCAAACTGATCAAGGAACAGAAAACTGTAACTCTGTGAGTTGCATTCACACTTCACAATGCAGTTTTTCAGAATGCTTCTTTTCAGATTTTATCTGACGATAATTCCTTTTTCACTGTAGCCCTCAATGTGCTCCCAAATATCACTTTGCAGAATCCAAGAGAAGAGTGTTAGCAAACAGCTATGTGAACAGAACGGTGGAATTTTGTGAGATGAATTCGGAGATCAGAAAGACATTTCTCAGAAAACTTCTTTCTCGTTTTATCTGGGGATATTTCCTTTGGCTGTATACTCTTCAAAGCGATCGGAAATATCAGGTCTTAGATTCCACAAAAACAGGACTAGCATACAGCTCCACGAAATACAGCTGTAACACAGTGAGTTGAATTCACACATCACAAAGCAGTTTCTCAGAAAGCTTCTTTCTACTTTTTATCTGAAGATAGTTCCTTTGTCACCGTAAGCTTCATTGGGAAAGAAATATCCCATTGTAGATTTGAATAAAACTGTGTTAGCCCACTGATCAAGGAACAGAAAAGTGTAACTCTGTGAGTTACATAAACACGACACAATGCAGCTTCTCAGAACGCTTCTTTTCAGGTTTTATCTGAAGATATTTCCTTTTTCACTGTACCCACCAATGCGCTCCCAAATATCACTTTGCAGATTCCAAGAGAAGAGAACAGCTACATGAACAGAAAGGTGAAACTCTGTGAGATGAAATCGGAGATCAGAAAGACATTTCTCAGAAAACTTCTCTCTCGCTTTTGTCTGGGGATATTTCCTTTGGCTGTATACTCTTCAAAGCGATCCGAAATATCAGGTCTTACATTCCTCACAAACAGGACTAGCCAACAGCTCCACGAAATACAGATGTAACTCAGTGAGTTGAATTCACACATCACAAAGCAGTTTTTCAGAAAGCTTCTTTCTGCTTTTTATCTGAAAATGTTTACTTTGTCACCTTAAGCTTCACTGGGCAAAGAAATATCCCATTGCATATTTGAAGAAAACTGTGTTAGCAAACTGATCAAAGAATAGAAAAGTGTAACTCTGTGAGTTGCATTCACACGTCACAATGCAGTTTATCAGAAGGCTTCTTTTCAGTTTTTATCTGAAGATATTTCCTTTTTCACTGTGGCCCTCAATGTGCTCCCATATATCACTTTGCAGATTCCAAGAGAAGAGTTTTAGCAAAAAACTACATGAAGAGAAAGGTGGAACTCTGTGAGTTGAATTCAGAGATGAAAAAGACATTTCTCAGAAAACTTCTTTCTCATTTTTATCTGGGAATATTTCCTTTGGCTGTATACTCTTCAAACCTATCCGAAATATCAGGTCTTACATTCCACCAAAACAGGACTTGCAAACAGCTCCACGAAATACAGCTCTAACACAGTGAGGTGAATTCACACATCACAAAGTAGTTTCTCAGAAAGCTTCTTTCTACTTTTTATCTGAAGATAGTTCCTTTGTCACCGTAAGCTTCATTGGCCAAAGAAATATCCGACAGTAGATTTGAAGAAAACTGTGTTAGCACACTGCTCAAGGATCAGAAAAGTGTAACTCTGTGAGTTGCATTCACACGTCACAATGCAGTTTCTCAGAAAGCTTCTTTTCAGGTTTTCTCTGAAGATATTTCCTTTTTCACTGTAGCCCTTAAAGCGCTCCCATATATCACTTTGCAGATTACCGGAGAAGAGTGTTAGCAAACAGCTACATGAACAGAGAGGTGGAACTCTGTGAGATGAATTCAGAGACCAGAAAGACATATCTCAGAAAACTTCTTTCTCGTTTTTATCTGGGGATATTTCCTATGGCTGTATACTCTTCAAAGCAATCCGATATATCAGGTCTTAGATTCCACCAAAACAGGACTAGCAAACAGCCCCACGAAATACAGCTCTAACTCAGTGAGTTGAATTCACACATCACAAAGCAGTTTTTCAGAAACCTTCTTTCTACTTTTTCTAAAGATGTTTCCTTTGTCACCGGAAGCTTCATTGGGGAAAGAAATATCCGTTTGCAGATTTGAAGAAAAATGTGTTAGCAAGCTGATCAAAGAACATAACAGTGTAACTCTGTAAGTTGCATTCACATTTCACAATGCAGTTTCTTAGAACGCTTCTTTTCAGTTTTTATCTGAAGATATTTCCTTTTTCCCTGTAGCCTTCAATGCACTCCCAAATATCACTTTGCAGATTCCAAGAGAAGAGTGTTAGCAAACAGCTACAGGAAGAGAAAGGTGAAACTCTGTGAGATGAAATCAGAGATCAGAAAGACATTTCTCAGAAAACTTCTTTCTCGCTTTTATCTGGGGATATTTCCTTTGGCTGTATACTCTTCAAAGTGATCCGAAATATCAGGTCTTAGATTCCACAAAAACAGGACTAGCAAGCAGCTCCACAAAATATAGATGTACTCAGTGAGTTGAATTCACACATCACAAAGCAGTTTCTCAGAAAGCTTCTATCTACTTTTTATCTGACGATGTTTTCTTTGTCACCGTAGGCATCAGTGGTGAAAGAAATATCCCATTGCAGATTTCAGGAAAACTGTGTTAGCAAACTGATCAATGAACAGAAAAGTGTAACTCTGTAAGTTGCATTCACACATCACAATGCAGTTTGTAAGAACGATTCTTTTCAGTTTTTATCAGAAGATATTTCCTTTTTCACTGTAGCCCTCAATGCGCTCCCAAATATCACTTTGCAGATTCCAAGAGAAGAGTGTTAGCAAACAGCTACGTGAACAGAAACGTGGAACTCTGTGAAATGAATTCAGAGATGAGAAAGACATTTCTCAGAAAACTTCTTTCTCGTTTTTATCTGTGTATATTTCCTTTGGCTGTATACTCTTCAAAGCGAGCAGAAATATCAGGTCTTAGATTCCACAAAAACAGGACTAGCATACAGCTCCATGAAATACAGCTGTAACTCAATGAGTTGAATTCACACATCACAAAGCAGTTTCTCAGAAAGCTTCTTTCTACTTTTTATCTGAAGATATTTACTTTGTCACCGTAAGCTTCATTGTGCAAAGAAATATCCCATTGTAGATTTGAAGAAAACCTTGTTAGCACACTGATCAAGGAACAGAAAAGTGTAACTCTGCGTGTTAGATTCACACGTCACAATGCAGTTTCTCAGAACGCTTCTTTTCAGTTTTTATCTGAAGATATAACCCTACCCCACCAACAAAATCACAAATTTTCCAGGGATTGTAGTGCGCGCCTGTGGTCCCGGTTACTAGGGAGGCTGAGGTGGGAGGATCACTTGAGCCTGTGAGGCAAAGTTTGCCGTGAGCAAAGATTATGCCACTGCACTACAGTCTGGGTGATAGAGTAGGACTCTGTCACCAAAAAAAAAAAAAAAAGAAAAAAAGAAAAGTAAAGCTACTAACAGTAATGATTCATTAACTCGACACTGGAACAGTTAGCCAGTTCTTCACAACTAAGTCTATATTAAAGCAAAAAGGTTGTAAGAGGAAAGTGATTCCAAATGGCTACACAATATGCAGGAGCTGCAATACTAATCTCTGATAAAACAGACTTTAAAGCAACAAAGATCAAAACGGACAAAACAGGGCATTACATAATGGTAAAGGGATCAATGCAGCAAGAAGAGCTAACTATCCTAAATATGTATGCACCCAATACAAGAGCACCCCAATTCATAAAGCAAGTTCTTAGAGAGCTACAAAGAGACTTAGACTCCCACACAATAATAATGAGAGACTTTTCACCCCACTGTCAATAGTAGACAGATCAACGAGACAGAAAATTAACAGGAATATTCAGGACTTGAACTCAACTCTGGACCATATGGACCTAACAGAAATCTATAGAACTCTCCACCCCCAAACAACAAAATATACATTCTTCTCAGCACCTCATCGCACTTATTCCAAAATCGACCACATAATTAGAAGTAAAACACTCCTCAGCAAATGCAAAAGAATGAAAATCATAACAAACAGTCTCACAGACCGTGGTGCAATCAAATTAGAACTCAGGATTAAGAAACTCACTTAAAAACACATAACTACATGGAAACTGAACAACCTGCTCCTGAATGAGCAGGGTTTTCACTACTGGATAAATAATGAAATGAAGGCAGAAGTAAAGATCTTCTTTGAAACCAATGAGATTGAAGACACAATGTAACTAGAATCTCCGGGACACATTTAAAGCAGTGTTTAGAGGGAAATTTATAGCACTAAATGCCCACAGCAGAAAGCAGGAAAGATCTAAAATTGATACCCTAACATCAAAATTAAAAGAACTTAGAGAAGCAATAGCAAACAAATTAGAGAAGCAACAGCAAACAAATTCTAAAACTAGCAGAAGACATGAAATAACTAAAAACAGAGCAGTACTGAAGGAGATAGAGACACAAAAAACCCTTCAAAAAATCAATGAATCCAGGAGCTGGTTTTTTGAAGAAATCAACAAAATAGACCGCTAGCCAGATCACAAAGAAGAAAAGAGAGAAAAATCAAATAGACGCAATGAAAAATGATATATGGGATATCAACACGGATCCCACAGAAGTACAAACTACCATCAGAGAATACTAGAAACACCTCTATGCAAATAAACTAGAAAATCCAGAAGAAATGAATAAATTCCTGGATACATATACCCTCCCAAGTTTAAGCCAGGAAGAGGTCGAATCCCTGAATAAACCAATAACAAGTTCTGAAATTGAGGCAGTAAGTAATAGCCTACCAAACAAAAAAAGTCTAGGACCAGACGGATTCACAGCTGAATTCTACCAGATGTACAAAGAGAAGGTGGTGCCATTCCTTCTACAATAGAAAAAGAGGGAATCCTCCCTAACTCATTTTATGAGGCCAGCATCATCCTGATACTGAAACCTGGCAGAGACACAAGCAAAAAGAAAATTTCAGGCCAATATCCTTGATGAACACTGATCCTCAATAAAATACTGGCAAAGCAATCTAGCAGCACATCAAAAAGCTTATGTGCCACGGACAAGTTTGCTTCATCCCTGGGATGCAAGGCTGGTCCAACTTATGCAAATCAATAAACATAATCCATCACATAAACAGAACCAATCACAAAAAACACATGATTATCTCAATAGATGCAGAAAAGGCCTTCAATAAAATTCAACACCTTTTCATGCTAAAACTCTCAGTAAACTAGGTATCAATGGAACGTACCTCAAAATAGTAACAGCTATTTATGACAAACCCACAGCCAATAACATACTGAATGGGCAAAAGCTGGAAGCATTCCCTTTGAAAACCAGCACAAGACAAGGATGCCCTCTCTCACCACTCCTATTCAACATAGTATTGGAAGTTCTGGCCAGGGCAATCAGTCAAGAGAAAGCAATAAAGGGTATTCAAATAGGAAGAGAGGAAGTCAAATTGTCTCTGTTTGCAGATGACATGATTGTATATTTAGAAAACTTCATCATCTCAGCCCCAAATCTCCTTAAGCTGATAAGCGATTTCAGAAAAGTCTCAGGATACAAAATCAATGTGCAAAAGTCACAAGCATTCCTATATACCAATAATAGACAGACAGCCAAATCATGAGTGAACTCCCATTCACAATTGCTACTAAGAGAATAAAATACCTAGGAATCCAACTTACAAGGAATGTGAAGGACCTCTTCAAGGAGAACTACAAACCAATGCTCAGGGAAATAAGAGAGGACACAAACAAGTGGAAAAACATTCCATCCTCGTGGACAGGATGAATCAATATAGTGAAAATGGCCATACTGCCCAAAGTAATTTATTGATTCAATGCTATCCCCATCAAGCTCCCAATAACTTTCTTCACAGAATTAGAAAAAACTACTATAAACTTCATATGGAACCAAAAAAGAGCCCACATAGCCAAGACAATTCTGGTCAAGAAGAACAAAGGAGGAGGCATTATGCTACCTGACTTCAAACTATACTGCAAGGCTACAGTAACCAAAACGGCATGGTACTGGTTCCAAAACAGATATATAGACCAATGAAACAGAACAGAGGCCTTAGAAATACCACCACACATCTACAACCATCTGATCTTTGACAAACCTGACAAAAACAAGCAATGGGGAAAAGATTCCCTATTTAATAAACGGTGTTGGGAAAACTGGCTAGCCATATGCAGAAAACTGAAACTGGACCACTTCCTTACACCTTACACAAAAATCAACTCAAGATGGATCAAAAATCTAAATGTAAGACCTAGGACTATAAAAATCCTAGAAGGAAACCTAGGCAATACCATTCAGGACATAGGCATGAGCAAAGACTTCATGTCTAAAACACCAAAAGCAATGGCAACAATAGTCAAAATTGACAAATGGGATCTCATTAAACTAAAGAGCTTCTGTACAGCAAAAGAAATTATCATCAGAGTGAACAGGCAACCTACGGAATGGGAGAAAAAATTTTGCAATCTATCCATCTAACAAAGGGTTAATATCCAGACTCTACAAAGAACTTAAACAAATTTACAAGAAAAAAAAAATTAAAAAATGGGCAAAGGATATGAACAGACTCTTCTCAAAAGAAGACATTTATGCAGCCAACAGACATAAGAAAAAATGCTCACCATCACTGGCCATTAGAGAAATGCAAATCAAAACCACAATGAGATACCACCTCACTCCAGTTAGAATGGCAATCATTAAAAAGTCAGGAAACAACAGATGCTGGAGAGGTTGTGGAAAAATAGGAATGCTTTTACACTGTGGGTGGGGGTGTAAATTAGTTCAACTACTGTGGGAGACAGTGTGATGATTCCTCAAGGATCTAGAACTAGAAATACCATTTGACCCAGCAATCCCATTGCTGGGCACATACTCAAAGGGTTATAAATCATTCTATGATAAAGATACATGCACACGTATGTTTATTGTGGCACTATTCACAATAGGAAAGACTTGGAACCAACCCAAATGTCCACAATGATAGACTGGATAAAGAAAATGTGGCACTTACACACCATGGAATACTATGCAGCCTTAAAAAAGGATGAGTCCATGTCCTTTGCAGGGACATGGATGAAGTTGTAAACCATCATTCTCGGCAAATTATCACAAGATCAGAAAACCAAACACTGTATGTTCTCACTCATAAGTGGGAGTTGAACAATGAGAACACGTGGACACAGGGAGGGGAACATCACACATCAGGGACTGTCAGGGGATGGGGAGGCTAGGGGAGGGATAACATTAGGAGAAATACCTAATGTAGATGATGGGTTGATGGGTGCAGCAAACCACCATGGCACATGTATACCCAAACAAAACTGTACATTTCGCACATGTAACCCAGAACTTAAAGTATAATAAAAAATATATATATATATGAGATACACATTTTGCCACAAGTGCCAAGATATTTAGGAGTACATGAATTGCGATATGAATTAAGTACAATACATGACATTTGATGATTTTTAAAGATTACTGTCTGTTGCAATTTTTAGGCATTCCATTTTAGCGTAGCTTATTACTGTCTTTTTTACCTGTCATGGCAGTACCTGAAGCCACATCATTGTTTCTATTATTAATCAGATTCCCGAAATTTTCCTTTTTCAAATTTATAATAATTCATATGTGCCCCATCCCTTAATTTAAATGTCCTTTTTTTTTTTTTTTTTTTTTTTTTTGAGATAGAGTCTCACTCCGTTGCCCATGCTGGAGTTCAGTGGCACCATCTCGGCTCACTGCAACCTCTGCCTCCCGGGTTCAAGCAATTCTCCTGCCTCAGCCTCCAGAGTAGCTGGGATTACAGGTGCCCACCACCATGCCCAGCTAATTTTTGTATTTTTAATAGAGACAGGGTTTCACCCTGTTGGCCAGGCTGGTCTCGAACTCCTGACCTCAGGTGGTTCTTCTGCCTCCACCTCCCAAAGTGCTGGGATTACAGGCATGAGCCACCACACCCAGCCATTTGAAATGTTCTTAATTGATCTCTTAGATGTCTGCAAGGAAACATGTGAAAATGTAAGATAAAATATAATCTTCTTACTGCATGAAGGCAAGATGACTATTGATGTTGAAGGCATGCAGCATTCAGACATCACCATGCAGTATACAGTACACATTTGCATTAAGTCAACAAATCCTTTGGAAGTGTGATGCATGTCTTCTGGACAAAAGAAAGAGGATTCCATTTCAATGAGACCTAAAAATATTATGGAATAATAGTTACATATATGGATCTTATAATAATAACTGGCTTTCCCAATAAAATATGATGAATCTACAATGGTTTCACACCCTGGTATTTTAATAATGGCATTTGAGAGAAAGGTTTCTATATGTTACTGTTTGTCAATAAACAAATGATCTTGAAATGCACTATTCTATGGGTTACCGTAAAGCATCTTGGTGGAATAAACTTCAATGATAAAATGTGAAAACTCTATAAATATAAACACATTGCTTGAAGGCAGGAATATTTTCTCCCTCATTCATTTTCGCTTTTCCAGATAACAATTCAGCTCTGATTTTGTAGCATACCACATATTTCATTCCAGCTAACAATTAACTTATTTCTGGGTAACAAATAACTTAGTTCTGTGAAATGACAGCATGGAGCTGCAAACAATACCTCAGGAAGACATGGTAATGATTTATCTCTGGTGTTTGTCTAAAGAAAAAAGAATGTGGCAGAGAAGAAGTAAATCTGATGAGCATTAAATGGCAGTGTTGCTTTTTGAAAGAAATCACATGAATAATGGATCAAATGCATCTGCGAATATATTTAGCTGTGCGCTGTGGAGGTGAGTGAGTGTATCACTGGAGCTCACAGCCACCAGCATCCGATCACCAGCCTTTCCAGGAGCTATTTTAAAATAGGTGTGGCATTTTTCTTTCTACCACAGAAACTAAGAAATATTTAAAAGGTTTTGTTGCCTGAATTTACTGAGGCTCTATTCAAGGACAGGGGTGGGGAATAAAGGCATAGCCATACAGAAGGCATTTTGCATTCTTAAAAACACTATTTGCTGCATGATGGATTGAATCGTGCTGTGGAGTAACTTCCTCTGTGCTCTGCAGTTCTCTAGTGTCCCCTTTCAACAACTTGTTTCTGGCCTCTCTAGAGGTTCATTTGTTCAAGAAAGGACAATAACAGTAAGAACAGTAAGGACTGAAAAGTACACTCCAGAGGCAATCATGCCATTGTATAACATCTGGGATACTGTTTTCTCACTCTAAGCATGTGCTCCTAAATACCATAGCTATCTGTTAGGGGCTAAAGTGTGTACCCCAAAAAGATATGCTGACGTCCCTAACCCCAGGTACCTATGAATGTGACCCGCTTTGGAAGTACACTTTGCAAATGTACACAAGTTAAGATAAGGTCATTAGGGTGGGACCTAATTCAGTATGACTAATGCCCTCATAAGAAGAGGAGAAAAGGCCCAGGCGTGGTGGCTCATGCCTGTAATCCTAGAACTTTGGGAGGCTGAGGTGGGCAGATCACCTGAGGTCGTGAGTTTGGGACTAGCCTGGCCAACATGGTGAAACCCCATCTCTACTAAATATACAAAAATTAGCCGGGCATGGCGGTGGGCACTTGTAATCCCAGCTACTTGGGAGGCTGAGGCAGGAGAATCAGTTGAACCCAGGAGGCAGAGGTTGCAGTGAGCCGCCATTGCACTCCAGCCTGGGCGACAAGAGTGAAACTCAGTCTCAAAAATAAATAAATAAACAAACAAACATACAAACAAACAAATACATAAAAAATAAGAGGAAGAAAGAGGCAGACATGGTCGCTCAAGGAGAATACCACATGACAATAGAGGCAGAGATTGGCATGATGCTCTCTTAGCCAGGAATACCAAGGATTTCCGGCAATACCAGAAACTAAGAGAAAGGCATGGAACAAGTTCTCCCCTAGAGCCTTCAGGGAGAGAATGGCTCTGCTAATATCTTGATTTCAGACATCTGGCCTCCAGAACTGGGAAAGAATACATTACTGCTGTTTAAAGCCACTGAATTTGTATAATAGTATTTCATTACAGCATCTCTAGGAAACTAATATGCTATCTAAATTTAAATCTCTGGAGTGAGGGGTAAGAAGCTAGTGAGCATATAGAGACAAACTAGTAATGCACGATGTGGGTATTTGACCAATGGTGTCGAACGTCTCCACACATTGGTTAATGAAAGGGTATATTGCAATCATCGCTAAATATGTGGGAGGTACAGATTGACAAGGTTTGTCTCAGTTCGTCCAGGGAGTGCTGGTTTCCACTTACTTTCTGGGCATAATAACTACTAGGACTCTTTCACTTTCACAGTATCCCAGTTTGGATAATAAGTTATGACCATTCTCCCGCTATGCACACTATTAAGCATTTAGTGAAAGAATACAGTTCCATCACTAATCTTCTGTGTTTTCCATTAAAAATTTCTAGTGTCACAGGCAAAATCCCTCTAACACTGCAGTGAATTGAAGATTTAAGATTCCCAGAGCCTGGGTCACTTTCAGGCTTAATTCATTCTGGGACCCACAAAATCACACCTCTAATACTTGGGTCCTCAGGAAATAATGTTCTGCTTTGTTTAAACAAGTTGGAATAAACACAACTAGTCATACCTGGGGTTGGGGGAGATTGGGGGCAATAACAACTAAATTCAAGTGCAACACAAGTACTCTGAACTACACAACACCTTTCAGTTACTGCCCAGTGATCGAGATGAGCAATGTAGATCCTGAAAAAGAGTCGGAGACATGGCCCCTGTTTCTTGCTTTGTCATAAATCCTTCCTGACCTTGAATAAATGTATCGTTTCCCTCGGTTTTCCCACTTGAGAAGTGAAGGTTATAATAATTGGCTTTTTATTTTCTTGCTATATGTTGCTTAATTAGAGAATGCTGGTGAAACGCCTTCAACAATTTGAGAAAAACAATTTGTATGTCCCATGCCTTGATGATGGACCTATACAGAATTTACTCATCAGAGTTAGAAGGACAGATCAGTTCTCATTTCTTGTCAGTGGCGTGCTTGCTGTAATACCATGGCGTAGTCCTGGTGAAGTGCGTATGAAAAATGACTTTACGCAGTGTCTACCAATCTTTGTTCACTCTTTGTTTTCCTCTCCTATATGTTATGTTATATTTAAAATAAAACAATTGACATTGTTTTCTCCTGGTGACTGCTTTAGCCTCAACTCTGGCTTCTGAAGCTAAAATGAGGCCCCTGTTTCTTTCTACACTTATGACTGTCAATCTAACACATTAGGAAGGCAGTAGGGGATGTTACTGAGAGCAAAAAGCTGACTTGGAAGTTGGTATTGGGACAGCAGGATGTTTCCCAGGTATTTGTAAATGTAGATGTGGGCAGAGCAGTCTAGTGTAATTGTTAACATCAATACCCTGCACTGCTCCTCCTCAGACAGTGTTCATACAATGTCCTTTGAATAACAGTACCATTGCAATGACAGCATTATATTATACTTTTCTGTTTATAGGTTTGTTAATTCCAATAGTGCACTGCTAAAGATTGAAGCTATATTTATTCACATTTTTATTTTTATTTGTAGTACTTTCCTAAATGCTAGAAAATAAGTAGAATTGAATGCACATTTAATAAATGAGTAGTAACCTTTTAAAGAACAAAAATTGGCTGGTTATTTAATCAGTGAACTAGTATGGAGGCTTTGTAATGTGCCAACTTGGCAAGACTGACTTATGTTTACAGGGTTTCCTTTTTTCTGAAATTTTTCTTTTAGGGTGATCCATGAGAAATATCCTGTGTAAGCTTCAGAGGGCAGAAAGGAAGCAGCAGACACATTGCTTTTAAGCACTAAAAAGTTTGAGGCAAGGTCATCAGATGCTTTTGTCGCTCACCAACATTGTTGCTTATCTGCTGTTGCACCTCCTTCACATGAATGGCAACCAGGACAGAAACTGCTTCACCTATCCCAAGATCCCCTTTGAATTTCTCCAGTTTGTATGTCACCTGTACCTTCAGCTCCATGATGAAGGGTGCTGGTGTGCCCTGTGGAATACTCACATCTGCAAGTTTGGAAGCATTGAGAACTGAGGCTGGCTCCAGTGTGTCCTCATGGGTCCCAGCATCTGCTTGTGGGCTCTAGCTTGTCCCAGTTTTCCCACATTCTATAGCCATCTTGCCTCTGACAGCCTGTGCAGCAGACTTCAAGCTCCAGCATCAGATGCAAAGACAATAGCCTTACCAACAGTGCTTAACTTTCACAACTGCGCAAGGTCAAATTCCTGTAAAAAATCTTTTACATGCACACACACCCCCTATGTATGCATGTGAATATGTATGTATATATACCTCCTACTGGTTCTGCTTCTCCAGTTGAATCCTGCTTGATACAGCTGGTCTAACAGACCCTGGAGATAAATTGCTGAAGAGTGCTCTCTCTCTCAATCTCTCTCTCTCTCTCTCTCTCTCTCTCTCTCTCTCTGTGCGTGTGTGTGTGTGTGTGTGTGTGTGTGTGTGTATGATTGAGACAAAGGCACTATAAGTTAGAGTAATGCTAGCTGTTGGAACAAATATCCTTAAAACAAACCTCGGTAATTTAACACAATAAATTTTTGTTGCTCCACAGAAGTCTAATGCATTTCTCTTTGTTGTGGGAGAGGATACATTTTTTTTCCCGTACTTATTTAGAAACCTAGCCTCAGGAGACTTCTCTCTCTCCAAGAAAGGACTACTGAGGTCTCCCTGGGCAACAGCGTTCACACAGAAGATGGGATAAGACACACAGGAGAATATATCTACCTATATCCTAGCCACTTCAGGTTTGAAGTGGCACCCGCCATTCTGCTTATATTGCATTGGTGAGAACTAGTTCCATGACATCACTTTAAACAACTGGTGGAGCTAGGTAGTCCCTTCCTAGCTACAATGGCATCATGGAAGGGGAACACAAATGTTTGGGGGAAGAGCTAGATATCATTTCCACACAGAATCTTATGTAAAAAATGTTGATTAAAAAAAAAAAAAACAACTTCGGTCATCTTTGTTTATTCTTGAATTTTAGCTTGGTGCCAGACTTGCCTAGGAAAAAGAAAATACAGTGAAATTCAATCTATAAGGAGAGCCAGAAAACAAGATCTGGACAACTTCAAGATGGCATATTCCATTGTACCCTGAAGTGAATGGCAGGCAGCACAGCTTGCAGCCACCTTAGAAGAAGATCTGGCACTTGGAGATCAAGCTGAAATAGAAATAATCATTTAAAAATTTTGTGCTGACTACCAAAACCATTAACGTCCAAGTTCTATATGAATGTGTCTTGAAGTAGTTGGCCAACTCCTGGAGGCAGCCATTCCACCTAGTTTTATCCCTTTGTTGCTTGCAGTTGTCTAGCTGCAAGTACAGACCTCAGTGGCCTAGAATAAGCAGTTATGTACCCAATTTTGCTACATCTTTTGGAATAAGTTGGCTGGCTGAGTTTATAAGTGTTTCTCCTTCTTTCCCTCCCAATTTTTCAGCTTTTGTGCAAAAGTTGAAGTCAACTTCTGCTTAAATTCCGTTCTGTTTTCTTTAAATATCCTTTATTATTTTCAGTTTTCTATTTAAATAAATGATCATAGATGTGCAACTTAGAAAAAAATCAGCATCTAATTAGAGCTCACATACGTTTATGTTTTTCCTCCATTTACTCATTTGTATGCAAAATTGTTTTTCATTTTATTTCTTTTTTCCTGATTTGATTTTCTATTTTGGCATTTTCCCCCGTTTGTCTCATGAGCTGAAATTTTGTGATTTAATAAAAATCAAGCAACTATTAAAGAGGTAAGTTGTACTAAGGATTGTGTTTAATCCAACAAGCTGTATATTTGCTGAAAATCTCTCTCTGCTCAAAGAAGTCTGTCTGATAAATTGTTGATTTACTTTATTGACAGTTTTCTTTCTTTTCAAAAGATAAAACTGTGTGAGCTATTCTTTTATACTTAATTCTAATCAACAAAGATGTTTCATGCTATCTAGATAAGGCCAGATTCAGAAAGAAGAACCGTTTTCATCTTAGAGTTTTCGTGTCCAAAGAAGGGAATGCTGAGCCTGGACAGACAGGTGAACTAAAGCTTAGACAGGCATATATCTATATACTCAGGAAAAAAATAATCCAATGGCCAGGCTTGGAGAGGAAAGTAGCCCAAGACTGTTAAAATCTTTCAAAAAGAAAACTTGCAATCTAATTTAAAAAATGACCCACGGAGGAAAAAAGGAGGCATCTAACAATTCATAGCCATCATAAAAAAAATTATATTTTTAAAGGACACTTAAATAATAGAAGAGAGTGATGTAACCAGCAATGATTATACAAGAAGGGCATAGAGCATAATAGTAGTATTAGAAAAAGCTAAAAACCCAGAATCAACAGAACCTTCAAAAAATTCAGTAGATCTACCACATAAAAGGCACTATCCATTAGGTATAAGGGGATTTGAGACTTGTTGGTCATGATCTTTCATCTGAATAAATTTTCAGTGAGTTGCTAAGGGAATTAAAATGTGGCTTTAAACTGTTTTTTAAAAAAACAATAAAAAAGATGGAAGATTTATGGTTTTCTCAAGAAATTTAATATAAATATGAAATAATAAACATAACTTTTAAATTATTATTTTGGTTCATTTTTATTTACTATAAAGAAGAATGATTTAAATTAACAATATATAATTTCAATATACAATTCTACATAAAGAAATATACTACACTAGTAAAAACACTGCTCAGTAGTTGTTCATTAAAAAAAAATCTAGTTTTACATGCTGGTGATTCAATGTAAGAAGGCAGAGTAGAAGCTTTCAAACTAACTAATATAAATTTATATTTTACTAATAGAAGGATAGAATTCCTGTCATTGTAAATGAAGCTCATATTGCGGTTTGAACTGGTAACATCTAAAGCCTTAGATTTATAAATGAGTACATTGAGTTGCCTGCCTGTTTTAATTGGTATAGCTTATTACAGATTAATCCTTTCAAAGAGAATAATTTACAAATGGACAGAACCACATCTCTCACACACACACACACACACACACACACACACACACACCTGTTTGAAAACATTGGAATGCTCTTTAAGCAGTCATGATTTGAGTTACCAAGATTCAAGAAATAAGCTAAATGAATTGTTATAGACCGGGAGTTCTGTGAAATCCTTCCCCTTGAGCCATTTTAACAAAAGTCTATAAAACTGAGAATCTGTGAAGATAGGGGGCTGAGATCTTGAGCAAAGCTTTCAAAACTCTCACCTAACATTCTAAAGGAGGGCTACTAAGGCAATCAAGACTTAAGAAATGAAGATCTTAGAAAAAGGAAAAACATATTGATGTGAGCCAATACTCTGAACTGCTTTTCCCCTTGAGGTATTTTCCAATTCCTAAACTGCAGAACAAAAGGCTACAAGGCAGAGCAGAAATGTTTGGCTAAGAAGCTGGGCAACAACTGAGTTTCTAACAGTCTCAAAAAGGTGATGGTACTAACTCGGAACCAAAGCCTGTCAGGGGAGGAGGGCCACCCTTCCAGTTAGAACTCCTGAATATCTGTACTCTGGGATTCAGTTTTACAAAGAAATTAACTTGTATATACAAAAGATTAAAACCTTTCTTTTATCTAGCTATAGCCCAATCTGGATTAAGGTGGCACACCCCTATTCTGAATGTCCACAAGAAAACAAAATTAAATTCTATCTGGAAAAACATAACATTAGATATAGCCTTCAGTTATCTCCACATCTTTTTGTACATAATTATTGGCCTACCATGAAGACTGGAAAACAGAAACAAATGACTGAAAACCAAGGAGAAAAAAAGAAAATAAAAATAGAACCACAGACCACTCAGATAGTGTTAATAGAAATGGACTTTAATGTAACCATGACCAATAAGTTAAAGAAAAGAGATGATTAGATGGAGCACTTTACCAGAGAATTGGAACCTACAAAAACATTAAACAGAAAATATACCAACAGGCCAGTGGCTCACACCTGTAATCCCAGCACTTTGGGAGGCCGAGATCACTTGAGGTCAGGAGTTTGAGGCTAGCCTGGCCAAAATGATGCAACACTGTCTCTACTAAAAATACAAAAAATTAGCTGCGTGTGGTGGCACATGCCTGTAATCCCAGCTACTCAGGAGGCTGAGGCAGGAGAATCGCTTGAACCCAGGACATGGAGGTTGCAGTGAGCCAAGATTGTACCATTGCACTCCAGCAATTCAATTTTTGAGATTCCATCTCAAAAAAAAAAAAAAGAAAGAAAAAAGAAAGAAAATGTAGCAACAGCAACAAAAAAAATACTTGAAATTAAGTACACAATAAATTGTTTTACTGAAGATTAGATACACAGAAGAGAAGATTAGTGAAATAGAAAACAACTCAATAGAACATATTAAGACCCAGTAAAGAGAAACATAAAAGCAAAAATATATAAGGAAATGCAAGAAACATATGTGGCACAAATAAAGATATAAGTAATTGATTCCAGAACAAAAACAGACAAACTATAGTCTATAAATTGGCTGCCTATTTTGGTAAATACAATTTATTGAAAAATGGCCATTTCTACTCATTTACATATTATTAAGGAAGTTTTCTGGGTTACAATAGTGGAGTTGGCTAGTTGTACTAGAAACTGAATGAACTGCAAGTGTAAAATGTTAATTATCTTCCTTTTTAGAAAAAGTGTGTCAAATCCTCCTTTGAAGACATAACTGACCTCCTCCAGTCAATATAGTTTTTGAATATCCATACTTTCCCTTTTTTTTTTTATTTATTCCCATAGAAGAAGTAGAAAACAAAGAGCAAGATGGTAGGCTTAAATTAAAAAATATTAGTAATCCAACTGAATGTAATACTCAGATTGAATAAGAATTAAACATGCTAAGTATGTGCTGTTTACAAGAGACATACCTAAATGTAACGGCACAGAAAGATTAAAAAGTCACAGAATAAAAAAGATATATACCGTACAAACCTAAGTAAAACACGTATGCACATACATATGTACATGCACATACATACATATGCCAAAATGAATGCTGCACTGTTACTATCAATCAAAGTAGAATTTAAGGCAAGAAATATAATTAGCGACAAGAAGCGATGTTTCATTATAATAAAATGGTCAATCCACCAGGAAGATGCATTAACTCAAAATTGAATGCAAATAATAATATGGACTCAAAATACATAAAACAAAAATGGATGGAACTAGTAAGAAAAAAATATTCAAATTTCACAATTATTTTAAGTCACTTATACGCATTTTTCTCAGTAACTGATGGAACAGACCAAATCACTAAATATTAGAAATATTTGAAAATACAATTAAGAAACTTGACCTAATCAGCATATATAAATAAGGCACACAAGTTCAAGAAACGCTTCCTTTAAAATTGCTTATAGAACATTTACTAAGGTTGGCTTTTCATGCAGTCAGTTTCAACATATTCTAACTAGAATTATTCAGCGTAGTTCTCTAACAACATGGAATTAAGCAAAACAGATGCACAGAAAAAAAAGGGAGGGATTCCTAAGTGCTTAAGACTACGTTTGTCGAGGGTCTCCAGGGCAATTTCCAGGTCCGATGATCTGCCATGAGGACTCACAGCACTCATCATATTGTCATACTCATGGCTGTGATTTGTTACAAATGAAAGGCAAAATCAGCAAAGGGAAAAACTGATGGGGTAAAGTCTAGGGGAAAATACAGTGGCAAATTTCCAGAATCTTCTCCCAAAGAGGGTCATACATTGTATTAGGGTTCTCCAGAGAAATAGAACTAATAGAATACATATAGACATATATAAGAAGAAACTTATCAGAATTGGCTCACATGATTATGGCCTAGAAGTCTCACATTATGCCATCTGCAAGGTAGAGGACGAGGAATGCAGACGGTGTAGTCCAGTACCAGTCCAAAGGCCTACAAATCAGGGGAGCCACTGCTGGTGTAACTCCCACTCCAAGGCTGAAGACTTGAGAACTGGGGAGCAGGAAGACACTGGAGTAAACCCAGGAGTCCAAAGGCTGAATAACCAGGAGCTCTGATGTCCAAGTACAGGAGAAGCTGGATGCCACCACCAAAGAAAAGAGAGAATTCACTCTTCCTCCATCTTTTTATTCCATTCTAACCTTCTACAGCTTGGATGATGCCTGGTTTTATTGGTTAGACGGGATCTTCTTTACTCAGTCTACTGATTCAAATGCTAACCTCTTCTGGAAACTCTCACAAACACACCCAGAAATAGTATTTTACCAGCGATCTGAACACTACTTAGCCCAGTCAAGTTGACACATAAAATTACCCATCACACACAGGATGCACTTATTTCTTCCAACAAGTTGTGACAACACATGTGAAATGTTGCCAACCAGGAAAACTCATTAAAGACTTAGTGCCAAGGGTTTATATTGGAGGTTGGTCATATAGGCAGGCTCTGCCTGGCATGTGCCAAAATTTCAGACTCCTAGAAGGAAAGCAAGTATTCAGCATACATCATATTCTTTGTACAGTTTAAGCATAGTGAGCCACTCTTATCAGTTGTGGGAATGGGGGGATCCTTCCCCAAATCCAAGTTCTAGTAAATCTTCCAAGGCCAACCTTATGTTTAGGACGTTCAAAACATAGCATTCAAGCTTGCTATGTTAACTCTTTTCTGCACACCCTAGGTCAAAGAAAAAATTACAATAAGAATTAGAAAATATGTTTAATTAAATGATAACAAAAATATGATATATCAACATCTGTGATGCCACAACAGCCATGCTTAGAAATATCTATCTCTAAATGCATATGATAGAAAAAAAAGACTAAAAATCAAATCTTGAAGCACTCATATAAATAGATCAGAAGAGTCATAGCAAACTCAATCCATAATAATAAAAGCAGAAACCATGCAATAGGGAAAACCTAACTAAGCCAAAAATTGCTTCTTTGAAAAGTTTGATGATAATGAAAAACTCCTGGGAAGATTGATCAAGGAAAAAAAAGGAACATGACATAAATTACAAATATCAAGAATAAAAAAGAGTCACTACAGGTATTTTATATATTAAAAGAATAAAAATGTACATTATTTCTGACTTTACCCTAGTCAATTAAATATGTAACTGAAATGAAAAATTTCCTTGAAGAAAACACAGCTTATTAACAATGACAAAAAGTATAAAATCTTAAGAATAGACCTTAATCAAAAGAAATATGTAATTAAAAACCATTCAACAAAGTTCTCAGGTGGCTTTAGCAATGAATTCTACAAATTTTTCAGTAAGAAATAATATCAAATATATATAACTTTTCTAGAGAATAGTAGAAGAAATATTTTTTAACTCTATTTTTGAGTGCAGCATACTAAACTTTCAGAGTCATTACAAGAAAAGAAAATTACAAATGCAAAAGTCCTAAACAAAATGTTAGCAAATCAAATTCAGGAATATGTAAAAAGGGTAATATATGATTAAAAAGTTGGGTTTATTCCCAGATACAAGTTTGGCATAACATTCAAAACTCAGTTGACATAATTTAGGACAGTTATGAAATAAAAGAGGGAATCATATCATCAGCTCATTACACTTGAAAAAGTATTTGGTAAAATTTAAACACATTTTCTTTATGCACTATTACATAATCAGTGTAATCATAGTTTGGAAGATATTAAGACTGGCTAAAGAGAGTGGTGCTGTTGTAGAGAGGGGATGATGTAAGACATACTCTGTCATGAAATTATCCACAGCAAATATTAATAGTTTTAGTGACTTGTCTATCCTATGTCACTGGAACAATTAATTAATCAGGTGGTATGGTGCTTCACTCTTCTCGGCCTCTCATCAGACAAGAAGCCTGATGTTTGCCTCCTTAGCAGTGCTCTTTGTGAGGTTTCTGTTTTTTGTTTGTTTGTTTTTTTCCCAGAAAACTACAAATTTCCCTGCATGTGTGCTACTTACTATAGGCATGAAGCAACAGGTTCTCTATTCCACTGGTGCATGTTAGTTTATCTACCTGAATAGACAAAGCTCTAGAAGCAGAAAATGGACTGTGAGAGAATGAGCCACAGGACAGGTATACATTTGCTGTGAACTGAATGTTCATATCTTTCCAAAATGTATACATTTAAGCCTTAATCCCAGATATGATGGTATTGGGAACCCGAGGGAGGTGGAGAGAGGGGCAGCCATCATGAATGGATTCATGTCCTTATAAGATGGGAGATGGGAGAGATCATCTCTCTGCCTCATGAGGACACAGTAAGAAGATGGCCATCTGCAAACCGGGAAATGAGCCCCCATCAGAACCGGACCACACTGGTACTCTGATCCCAGACTACTTAGCTTCTGAAACTGTGAAAAATAAATTTCTGTGGCTTAAACCACCCAGTCGGCTGGGCACGGTGGTTCATGCCTGTAATCCTAATACTTCGGGAAGCTGAAGTGGGGGGGAATCACTTGAGGTCAGGAGTTCAAAACCAGCCTGGCCAACATGGTGAAAACCCGTCTCTACTAAAAATACAAAAGATTAGCCGGGCATGACGGCGGGTGCCTGTAATCCCAGCTACTTGGGAGGCTGAGCAGGAGAATCCGGGAAGCAGAGGTTGCGGTGAGCTGAGATCATGCCACTGCACTCCAGCCTGGGTGACAAGAGCGAGCCAGTCTCAAAAAATAAAATAAAATAAGGCCACGTGCAGTGGCTCATGCCTGTTAATTTCAGCACTTTGGGTGGCTGAGGTGGGAGGATCACCTAAGTCAGGCATTCGAGACCAGCCTGGCTAACATGGTGAAACCCCATATCTACTAAAAATAGAAAAAAATAGCCAGGCTTAGTGGTGGGTGCCTGTAATCCCAGTTAGTCAGGAGGCTGATGCAGAAGAATTGCTTGAACTTGGGAGGCAGAGGTTGCAGTGAGCCGAGATTGCGTCACTGCACTCCAGCTTGGGCAAAAAGAGCAAAACTCCATCTCAAAATACATAAATAAATAAATAAATAAATAAATAAATAAATAAATAAATACACACATACATATATACATACATACATATATACATACATACATAAAATTAAACAAACCACTGAGTCTATGGTTTCTGTTATAGCAGCCTGAACAAACTAAGACAACACAGAAGCAGAGCAAGAAGAGGTTCAGGAAGATTCAGAGTCTAGAGACTGGGCCTTTGTTTGGAGACATCAAATTCATCAGGGTCACCAGTTGGGGTTCATGGGCAGAAGATGAGGAAACTTATTTTGCTAGGGAGGGAAGAGTAATGCACAAATAGTGAAAGCGAATCTGAAAAAAGAAACAAAGCTCACTTGGAAGAGAGAGACCTTGGAGAACATATTCACCTACCATGGAAAATCAAAGACCTTAGGGTTGAGCTGGCCTGATGAACATCACAGTTGCAAATGGAAAATAAAACTCCAGTGCTTTGATGTCTGGCAGCATGCTCTCCCCACATTAAAACAAAATTATTACAGCTTCCTATACTCATGTTTTTCACACTAATTTGACAACTGTTCAACCAGCCTGCAGATACAGATAAGAATATAATTTCTAACGTAAAAATAAAATGAAGAACTCAAAATGGTGTTTATATGCTTTTGGTTACTTTTGTTAAGAAATAAAAAAAAAAAAAAAAAAAACCAATAGTTTGGGGAGACAGATACAAGAAATGGTAAACGAGTAGTCATTTTGCAACATGTCTTTATCTTCCCTCTTTGACATCTTGCTCCTTGAGGAAAACATTTTGGCTGATTTACTTTTATTTCTATTTCATCGTATTGCAGTGTTGGATGCATATAGTAGTTCTGTAATACACCTTATTAAATGAATAAAAGAAAAATATTTGCTTTAGAAGCCCCTAAAACTATTTGTATTAGTCAAGGCTTTCCAGAAAAACAAAACCAACAGGATGTGTGTGTGCGTGTGTGTGTGTGTGTGTACATAGATAGATAGATAGATAGATAGATAGATAGATAGATAGATAGATAGATAGATACACACACACACAGAGAAAGAGAGACAGAGAGAGATTTATTTTAAGGAAGTGGCTTATGTGATTATGGAGGCTTAGTAAATCCAAAATTTGGAGCATAACCTAGCAAGCTGGAGACCAAGGGAAAAGTTGCAGTTCAAGCCCACAGGCAGTTTGCTGGCTAAGTTCATTTTTGCTTGGGAGAGGTCAGTCTTTGTTCTAGTCAGGCCTTCACTGATTGGATGAATTCTCCACACATTACGGAGGGTAATCTGCTTTCCTCAAAATCTAACAATTTAAATGCTAATCTCATTCAAAAACACCGTCACAGAAACATTTAGTATAAGGTTTGACCACAAATCTGGGCACTGTGGTCTAGCTAAATTGGCACATAAAATTAACCATTACACCTCTGTTATCACCACTGTCAGAATTCTCTGTTTCTGTTTTCACCCAATAATAGAAGAGTGAAAAACCCAGGCCAAGCAATACTTTTGACATAAATTTGACATCACATAGATATCCTCTCCTCTTCTTCCTCCCACAGAGACTCTTAACACTCACCAAATACCATGTGCCCCTATGTTGCTAATGGGGAAGGAAGTCCTGTTGGAATCTTTACAGATCACTCCAACATAGTCACAGAAATCACACTGGGAGAGGCATATAATATGTAAAATTATCATGTGTTTATTATACTCACAGGACCCAGAGAAAGGAGGCACGGCAAGGCTTGCCACACAGGGAGCCAGCCATATGGGAGGAACTCCTGGTGAGCGAGCTCAAGCAAGCAGGTGCAGAGGGGAGACAGAGAGAGAGAGAGATTTGAGGACCAGTGGGCAAGTGCCTTTGAGAGGTGACAACGTGCTAGCAGCCCTCGCTCCTTCGGTGCCTCCTCAGCCTCAGCATCCACTCAGGCCGTGCTTGAGGAGCCCTTCAGCCCACCGCTGCACTGTGGGAGCCCCTCTCTGGGCTGGCAGAGGCTGGAGCAGGCTCCCTCTGCCTATGGGGAAGTGTGGAGGAAGAGGTGCGGGTGGGAACTGAGGCTGCGCTCGGGGCTCACAGGCCAGCTCGAGTTCTGTGTGGGCATGGGCTCAGTGGGCCCCTGCACTCAGAGCCACCAGCTGGAGCTGCCGGCTGGAGCAGTGAAGGGCTTAGCACCCGGGCCAGCAGCTGCGGAGGGTGTGCAGGGTTCCCCAACACTGCCGGGGCCTGCGCACTCAGCACGCAGATTCTCACTGGGCCTCAGCCACCTCCCTGCCTGGCAGGGCTGGGGACCTGCAGCCCACCAAGCACGAGGCCCCCCACCCCCCACCACTAGTGGACTCCCACTCAGCTGGAGCCACCCCCTGCTCGCGGCACCTGGTCCTGGTCCCATCAACTGCCCAAGGGTTGAGGAGTGCTGGCGCCCAGCCAGGACTGGTGGGCAGCTCTGCCCGCAGCCCAGCATGGGATCCACTAGGGGAAGACAGCTGGGCATCTGAGTTGGCTGGGGACTTGTAGAACTTTTATGTCTAGCTGGAGGACTGTATATGTACCAATCAGCACTCTGTCTCTAGCTCCGTGTTCATGGATGCACCAATCAGCACTCTGTATCTAGCTAATCTGGTGGGGACTTGGAGAACTTTTGTGTCTAGTTAAAGGATTGTAAAGGCACCAATCAGCACTCTGTGTCTAATCTAGTGGGGATTTGGAGAACTTTTTTGTCTAGCTAAAGGATTGTAAATGCACCAATCAGCACTCTGTGTCTAGCTCAGGGATTGTAAATGCACCAATCAGTACTCTGTCAAAATGGACCAATCAGCTCTCTGTAAAATGGACCAATCAGCAGGATGTGGGTGGGGTCAGATAAAGGAATAAAAGCAGGCTGCCCTAGCCAACCGGGGCAACCCATTTAGGTGCCTTTCTGTGCTGTGGAAGCATGGTTCCTTTGCTCTTTGCAATAAATCTTGCTGCTGCTCACTCTTTGGGTCCATAAGCTGTAACACTCACCACCAAAGTCTGAAGCTTCACTCCTGAGGCCAGTGAGACCACGAACCCAACCAGAGGGATGAACAACTCTGGAGGGGAGGAAAGAACAACTCCAGATGCGCCACCTTTATGAGCTGTAAGGCTCACCTTGAAGGTCTGCAGCTTCACTCCTGAAGCCAGCGAGACCACGAACCCACCAGAAGGAAGAAACTCCGAATATGTCTGAACATAAGAAGGAACAAACCCTGGACATACCATCTTTAAGAACTGTAACATTCACCACAAGGGTCCACGGCTACATTCTTGAAGTCAACGAGACCAAGAACCCACCAATTCTGGACATAACTTTACTGGAGATCATGGTGGAGGACCCAAGCAAAAGGTCTGAGGGGATTTCACTGGTGTGGTTTAATGTCATTAGGTCACAGTCGGGGAGGGCAAGAACGGGTCAGCCTTACAACACTGTGTCAGGGACCAGCCTTATCACACTGCTGCACCTGGTCACCTGGTTGGGGTGCTCACTGACTATTGATGGGGAATGTTGAGGAATTGGGAAAATACGGAGTTTTAGTAATTTACAGTACAGCTCTTCTTCTAGATTTCTGAGCCTCTTTATAGTTGGTTGGGCCTCATGATTGGGTTATGATCAGTGGAAAATGAACAAAGTGATGGCAGTCCTCTAAAATATCTTCTAGTTCCTCCAGTCCAGTTGGTCATGTCCTGGTGGCCTTGGAGGTCATGTGGCCTGGGTAGCATAGCCTCATGATGAAGTGGGATATGAAACCTGTATTAGGTTTTGACTGACGGGGAAAAAAAAATTCCTTATTGTGTTACGGCTTTGTAATTTCAGTTTGCCTGTTACATCAGCTAGTTTTAATGACTTATACCTGCCTTTCCCCTCAAATACTACCATGTTCTCTTAAAACTCTTTTGTGTTGAGTGACCTGAAAATTATATTCAGTAAGTGGCTTGTCCAAACCACATTTTCTTGGAATTTTCTTATAGAAGGGCACCAGAACCAGTGCTGTGTATTAAGAGACTGCATACTCATTCTTAACAGTTTTACCTGATGGAATTGAAAATTTCTCTTCCTTACCTGTATATATGCTGCAATCTAATTCCTAGGCTTTTATTGCTAAATAGTGGATGATGACACTCACTTATTGATTAATGTTGTAAAGTGGCATAGAAATTTTTGTTTACGTTCAATGTTTTGGATATTTACAACAGATACCAAGTGAACTCCTACCCTATATGTGAGGAGCTGACTGGGCAGTGATGGAGAGTTAAAGAAAATCCAAGGCTGCCTTCTTGCTCTCAAGAAATCTACCAGTTTGCCAGACCAATGGGACATGCCATTTTAAAGGAGTTGATCTGCAATACTTGTTCATTTTTTATGAGAAAGTGCACATTTTGCAAGTATCAAAACTGCCTTTGCTATGTGTTATTCCATCTTAAAGTGTTTAACATTCCAGTTTGCCATCCAGTTAACTGTTGTAGGTTCTCAGCATTGTTTCAGGGGTGATAAAATATTAATATAAGGTATACTGTAGTGAGTTAAGGATGCATGCATTTATCTCTAGGGTACCAAAACCAGGAAAATACAAGAATGTATAGCAAAAGGATAAAAAAATAATAAAATGGAATAGGAATGATAAAGAATACCAAAAGAAGACAGGAAGAGAGGAGAAAAGGAACATAAAACAGGGACAACAAGTAGAAAATAAACTAATGTCATTGGTCTAAATCCAAATATATCAATAATTAAATTACATGTAAATACATTAATAACCCAAGGTTGGGGCAATTCCAGTGGTTGGGGGTGAAATCAGAAGTTTCAGAAAAGCAGCTCTTTGCAACAAGTTAAGAATGTATTAGCCCAGATCTACCAGTTTATGCCGGGTGAATATCAGGCCTGCTTGGATACCATGCAGATAAGAAAATAAAGGTCATTGCTGTTACCTTTCAAGTTGCCTATCTTTCTCAAATCTTATCCCTTCTTTCTTCCCTAATTAGTAATGACTAATCTGAATTTTGTGTTTACCATTTCCTTGCTTTACTTTATAGACTAATCAAATATGTCAATGCTTAGTTTCATTGTTCCTGCTTTCAAACTTCACATAAATTGAATCATACTATATGTGTATCATCTCAAATTTGCTTTTTTATTCAATATTATATCACTAACATTTATCTATGTTTTTACAGGTATCTGAAATGCATTCATTTCCCCAATATAAAGTAATCCATCATATGAGTATTTCATATTTTTCCATTCTACTGTGGATAGATATTGGTATGTGTCTAAGTGTATCTCTAGGGTATACTTTCAGGACTGAAATGGTTGAGTTGCATTCAGTGCACAAAAATCAACTTTATCTGATAAATTGTTTTCTGAAGTGATTACACTGTGCCAGACACTTTTTAAGTGTACTATTTGCTCCATAACCTTGACAACATCTAATTTTTGCACATAAAGTAGGAAGAAAATGGGATGTAGTTAATTTCCATGCAGTTCTTTGCTTACTAATGAGATTGAACATCTTTTCTCATGTTTATTTCTATACTATAGAGACTTTTTCAATGCAATGCTTCTATAAGACTTTTACCAATATTTTCCTGTCACTTTTTAATTAATTTTAGGAGTTCTTAGAGTTATTTTTAAATACTTCATTTTTAAAATGTGATATAAATTCTACCCTTTTAATTAAATTGTATTTTTGAACAGTCTTTGCTTATGTGTTGAGTAGATTTTTTAAAGAATTTTTTGCATCCAGTAAACTTGTTACATTTTAATTATATTTAATATTTTATGTGTACAGATTTTATTATGTCATTTGTTGATAAAATGCTTTTTGCATGATCCTTGCAACTTTCACTTATTATTATTATTTCACATTTCATTGTGCTTACTAAGGCCTTCAGCATAATGACTAGTAATAAGAGACAACACACTTGTCTTGCTCCAGATCTCAAAGGGAAGGCTTTTCCACATTTCAAAAAAAAGTATCATTTTGCTGTAGAACTTTTTTAGACCTTTAATATGTTAAGAAAATTTCCTTTTGCTCTTAGTTTGTTAAGAATTTTAATTGGAGCTACACAATTAATTTTGTTGGAAAACATTTTGTATCTCTTTAGATGATCATTTTTTCCCCTTTTACACTTTCAATGTCATCATTGTGTTAGTCAAATTATGCCACCCTTGACATTCTGTGGTTAAACAAACATTTTAAGAATCAATGGCTTATCTTAGTCTGTTCGATCTACTGTAACCAAATACCATATAGTTGGTAGGTTATAAACAACAGAAATTTATTTCTCACGGTTCTGGAGCCTGGGAAGTCCAAGATCAAGGCACCAGCATATTCATTCTGGTGAGTGCCCACTTTCTGGTTCATAGATAATGCCTTTTCACTGCATCCTCATGTGATAGAAGGAACAATGGGTCTCTCTCAAGTCTCTTTTATGAATACTAATTCCATTCGTGAGGGCTCCACTCTCATGACTCAATCACTTCTCAAAGTCTCCACCTCCTGATATTTTCACCTTGGGATTAGGATTTCAACATATGAGTTTTGGTGGCAACACAAACATTTAGAAAAATTTAGACCACAGCATGGCTTGATTCATTCTGCCATGGATTTATGTTTTCATCTCTAACATCATTTGATGTGCACAATCAGGATTTCCAGGATGAGGAAGTAAAACCTAAAGATATTTGGAAGCTTTTATAATCTGTAGAATAATCTGCCAACAATGAAGATTCTTAGTTAACCTCGACTACTATTTAAGTATGTCACCTCTACCCATGTTGTCATTGTACTGTCCATTTCCCTTGTTTCTCTTAGCTAAGGCCCAGAACTTGACCTGCTTCTTTAACTAAGACATATGTACTTTTCTGCTATATACTTTTATCAGACACTATATTTGTCCTTTATCATATTTATTATAAATTTACTTAATTAACTTTATGTAGTTATTTGTAGATCATCTGTCTCGCCTTATAGACTATAAGCTCCATGAAAGCAGAGACCTTTTAATGTCCAGTTTTTGCTATATTTCTAGTCTTTAGCATAGTATCTTGCATATAATGTGCTCTCAACCAATCTTTGTTGAATGACAATTGGTAGATAATGGCCAGGATATATCCTTACTAATAACTAGAAAGCATTCATTCAAATAATTCTAATCATATTATCTATCTATCTGTCTATATATCTAATCTCCACACACACACACACACACAGAGAGAGAGAGAGAGAGAGAAAGAAAGAAAGAAAGAAAGAAAGAAAGAAAGAAAGAAAGAAAGAAAAAGAAAGAAAGGAAGGAAGGAAGGAAGGAAGGAAGGAAGGAAGGAAGGAAGGAAGGAAGGAAGGAAGGAAGGAAGGAAGGAAAGGAAAGGATAATCCTTTTCCATAGCTTTAGGAGTATACATTTGTATTAGAGTTCTCAGAGAGACAGAACTAACAGGATGTATATGTATATACATATACATAGGTATACATACATATATAGGAGTTGTTTATTAACTTACACAACCACAAAGTCCCACAATAGGCTTTCTGCAAGCTAGGGAACAAGGAGAGCCAGTCCAAGTCCCAAAACTGAAGAACGTGGAGTCCGATGTTCTAGGGCAGGAAGCATCCAGCACAAGAGAAAGATGTAGGCTGAGAGGGTAGGCCTGTCTCTCCTTTTCATGTTTTTCTGCATGCCTTATATTTTCTGGCAACTGATTAGATTGTGCCCACCAGATTAAGGGTGGATCTGCCTTCCCCAGCCCACTGACTCAAATGTTAATCTTTTTGGTCAGCACCCTCACAGATACACCC
Source organism: Macaca mulatta (assembly GCF_049350105.2). Taxonomy (NCBI): domain Eukaryota; kingdom Metazoa; phylum Chordata; class Mammalia; order Primates; family Cercopithecidae; genus Macaca; species Macaca mulatta. Next base: position 63,447,736 of record NC_133409.1, on the reverse strand, counting down.
AGGATCAATACTTTGTATCCTTCGATCCAATCAAGTTGACAGTATTAACTTTCATAACATTGATATAATCACTTTGGAAATCTGCTTGGTAATATCTACATGTACCTTATGACCTAGCAATTATAAAACAGAAATGAAAACAGATATTCACAAAAAGAGAGACACTGAAATGTTAACAGCAGTCCTATTCATACAGCCCCAAAGTAGAAGTCATCTGATGTTCATCAAGAAGAGTGGCTAAAAAGTAAGATACATTTATCCGACGTAATACTATATAATCGTGAGAATGAACAAACTGCAGCTATATGGATAAATGTCATAAACATGATATAGGGTGAAAAGAGCCAGATGTCAAAGTGTACATAATGTATGATCTCATTGATATAATGTATTAAATTAAGGAACACTAATCTACGCTCCTAGAAGTTAGGATAGTGTGTGTACTTTGGGTGGAGATGGTGTAGTACTGGAGGAGAGACTGAAAGGGCCTTCAGGGGTGCTGGGAATGTGATGATGTTGAGTCTGGTTGGTGATGACATGGATTTTTTCAGTTTGAATAAATTCATCTAGGTATACAGTATGATATTTGCAGTTTTCTCTGTGTATATTATTCTTCAACAACATGTATTCTTCTTTGAATGAGAGAAGCATCATGGACTAGGAAGTAGAAGCCATTTATTTTAGCCCAAATTTTGTGGTTTAAAAGTTATATAACCTGTTTAATTAATAAGGCCTTTCTGGGTCTTGTGTTATTTATCTATAAAATAAGAGAGTAATTATACGTACTACATGGGTTGACAATGAGTAGTGAAAGCCTATGTGCCCCAGATACTTCCCCTACAGCGTTAAATTATAAATCAATGTGTAATGGACCAGGGAGAAACATAAAGGCTATCTTTAGAAGCTAGGATGAGTTCAAAGCTGCTAAGATCAACAGGAATTTGACCGGAAAATAATGTGTTCAGGAAAACAAGAGTCTGGTCAGCAAAGCCATCAGAAAGTGGAGAGTCACAGGACTCAATGTGGAAATCGCAGGGGGTCATCTCGAACACAGACAGATCAGATGCCACAACCCTCGTGACCAAAGGAGTGAAGGTGCTGCAACATGACAGTGACATTTTCAAATGTAAAACTATGAAACTGACGAGATGGTTTTAGGTTTCAGAATCTCGTGACACTTTTAACAAGATGAAGCATCTCCAAAGTGAATGTGTGCATTCATTCATTATTTATTAAACACTTATTGACACTGAGGAGGCCACCTAAAGCATGCCACCCTGGCATATTGATTACTTCGAGCTGAAAGACACTGAGAACCAGCCAACACAGGAAAAGCTCTTCACCTCCCACTCAACTGCCTAAAATAAAGTATGAAACCCCTTTTGTACAGAGAAACATATACTTATAAAGGAAATTTTCATTAGTAAAGGTATCAGGACCAGGAAGAGAGCTAGCTACTCTGAGAGAACTTTTATCAACTGAAAGGCTTATTTTTATTTATTTATTTATTTATTTATTTTTAAAGACAGGATCTCACTCTGTCACCCAAGCTGGAGTATAGTGGTACCATCATAGCTTGCTGCAGCCTCAAACTGTTGGTCTCAGGTGAGCCTCCGACCTCAACCTTTCCAGTAGCTGGGACTACAGGCGCTTGCCACTGCACTCGGCCTACCTGAGAGACTTGAGACTTTTATCTGCATAACAAGGCAATCTTAACTTATGATATATTTCCTCTCCTCACACTCCCCTAATGTTCCTATACCACCTACCAGAAGCCCCAAACTCCTGTTCCTTTCTGTAGCTCAGGATGGTGTACAGCCTTCAATCATCTGGTCATTTCTTTGAGTCTCATTTTTCTGTGTGTGAGATTCCCATCTGTAAGTATGTAACTGACATAATACTTGTAAGTATGTAACTAACATAATACTTGTTATGTATGAATTAACATACTACAAGTTACATACTTGTATGTACATACTTGTAAATTGTTATTCTCCTGTTTCTTTTCTTTTTTTTTTTTTTTTTTTTTTGAGATTGAGTCTTGCTCTGTCGCCCAGACTGGAGTGCAGTGGCATGATCTCGGCTCATGCAACCTCCACCTCCTGGGTTCATGCCATTCTCCTGCCTCCAGCCTCCTGAGTAGCTGGGACTACAGGTGCCCACCACAACACCCGGCTAATTTTTTGTATTTTTAGTAGAAACAGGGTTTCGCCATGTTAGCCAGGATGGTCTCAATCTCCTGACCTTGTGATCCGCGAACCTGGCTTTCCCAAAGTGCTGGGATTGTAGGCATGAGCCACCGTGCCCAGCCTGTTATTCTCCTGTTAATCTGTTTTATGTCCGTTTAATTTGTAGACTAGCCAAAGGATCTAGGAAGGTCGAGGGAAGCAATTTTTCCCTTCTATACATCACCCTACTTCAATAGGAAGAGATAATGAGCTAGGACCAGCCCTGCCTTCCAGATATCAATAATCTGATAAGGAAGACAGTCATGGATATTAACAGTATCGAGTTCAGTGCTTAGAGAGAGGTAAACAAAGACTCCTGTGGGACCATTTAGAAGGAGTACCTAGTCCATGTTTCTGAATTCAGATAAAGCCTTCTTGAGGAGAGATACTAATATACTAATGAAGTCTTAGCAACCGAATTTCTGAACCCTCAAGAACAAGGACTAGGCCTTCGACTGTGGCAAAGTTACTATTGTAAAAGTCACTTTATGAGACTTCTTGGCTGCTCGCCATCAGCCTGTCACAGTTGTGACACAGCCTTTGCCTGGTGGCAGTGTGGTATGAAAGGGATGAAGTCAGAGTCAGAGAAAAGAGGCAAAGCAAAAGCTATTAATCTCTCAGGTGTATTTCAGGATGAGCTGCTGTTATGCCTTCAACTGTGTTCATGGAGTTATGTGTGGATTAAATAAAATATGCATCAAGATCCTTATAAATCCTCAAGTGGTTCATTTATTAGTTGCTATTTTTATTTTCTCAGGGATGTTATGACTTTGTTCATTAAGACTTATTCATAATATGTTTATTTCAATTAACTAAAAAATTTAGTAAGCATTAGTACCTAGAGTGCCTAATGCTGCTAGCCAGTAGGATGCTGTGATGAAAAAGCTTCTGCCCAAAGAAATGGAAATCCAGATACAGATGGAAGATGTTAAGAAACACGTGCGGCTTGTGGTGTACCAAGGTTAGATGGAACCGGAACTTCACTTAGGGCCTGCAGGCCCCCTCGGAAAAGATTAAAAGTTTTTAGTTCCTTAAAGGAAGATTCCAGGCACCTACTTAGCCCTGAGAAGTAAATAAATGACTTGATAAGCAAGAAGGTAATAGTATCTTAAAACAATAGCCAAGGAAGTTAGAATCACAGGATGTTCCCCTACAGAAACTGAAGATGATATCTTAACATATGTATTTAAGTTGCTTTTCAGAAACCTCGATGTCCACCAGATGTATCTGTGGCACATAGATCTCTGAAAAGGGGAAACTGAGGATTGAACTCTGACCACTGTTCTTTGTTCTAAGTTTCTTCCTGAGGGACTTGGAAAAGGTCACACCCATGGGCCAGAGCCAACGTTCTTTTCTGCTGACCCCAAATTTTTAGACAAAGCTTCACCTTCTTAACCAATTGCAAATCAGAAACGTTGGAATCTACCTATGACCTGCAAGCCACCTGCTTCAAGATATCCTGCCCTTTTAGGTCACACCAATGTGTAATCCCTATATATTGATTTATGGTTTTGCTTGTAACTTCTGCTTTCCTGAAATTTACTCCTGCTTTTAAAAACCCTTACATGCAAGCCCTCAGGGAGTTTGGGATTTAAGCTAGAGCTGCCCGATGCTCCTTGTTTGGCACCCTGCAAATAAATGCCTCCTTTCTTCCGCTGCAAACCTCAGTGTGGATGTTTTGGCCTCACTGTGGCTGGCGAACAGATCCCAGTTCAGTTTGATAACAAAGGGTGGCTTACAGGGCTTTAATGAGCCCTAGTGCAAAATCTCCAGCAGCATCTCTAAACCATCCAAATGAACACCCAATTTAGATAAGTTAGGGAAGTCCACGTGTTTGCCAAACAACTACAACCTAAAGGTAATTATCCTAGTTCCAAATACCCACTTCAAGCAAACTGTCTGCCAGATGCCTCCTCTGCCTCCATCCCAGGGTGATAGGTGCAACGATAGAGTTTAAAAGAGGGAAAGGAGTCTCAGAAAGAACCCAGTTGGGAGTTATGTCTGAATTTGATTTTGAGGGTCCAAGGATGGAAGTGCATACTAGGTAGAAAGAACAGTATAAAACAGAGATAGGAAGAGCCTTTGGTAGCAATGAGACTAGGAGACAGTCATCATCCAGAGAGTCAGAAAAATAAAAATAATAAGGGTATCAGATAGAATGCTAAAAAGCTTGAACTTCATCTGTACACAGGAGGAAAATATGCAGGAGTTTTAATTGACTCAAATCTAAGGAAGACATTTTGGTTATTTGGAGACTGTACTGGCAGCAAAGTATTAGAGGAAGGGGGACTAATTAAGTCAAGCAAGTAAGAGACATGTTTACTTTGCTCATATTTAGTTCCTTAGTTCTCTAATTACCTTAAAACCTTCAAGACATATCAAAAGCTAAGGCACATAATATGGACCATTTCACCTAGCCAGGTTCTCATACTAGTTCGCTTAGTACTGTTTGTGTCTCAGCAAAAGTAGTTGTTGTTGGTGCTTCGTCTTAAAGCTATTTTGCAGAAATCCTAAAAGTTTTTAGTCATCATCAATTTGGCATAAACAAGTTTTGAGCCCATCTTGCTGGATTTGTTTTTAAATCAGTATGGTTTTCATAACAGGAAGTAATTCTTGTGCTTTTTTAATGATGCATCACAAAACAACTACTCATTTAATAAGATAATGCAACAACAGCCTTGCATGCTTCATTGGGTAATGAATATCAAAGGGTTCTTTCCAAATCAGCAACTCTGAGCAAGAGACAAACAGCAGTGTTTAAACTGTGAAGAACTTGAATAAGGAATTAATGGGGTGGAGAATTGCTGCTTTTAAGCTGAAGGGATCCCATAACCACCCCTGCAATCAAACAATTTCTATTCAGAATGATTTTTCTGATTGAAGGAAGTGATACACTCTTGCATATAACTAGACTGTCCAAATTTAACTAAATGTACTCCCTGTACACACACACATACACACACACACACACACAGGAGCCTCACAGAAGCCAATTTCCAGAGAATTAAGATATAGTGTGCTTTCTGGAATTATTGACCGCAGTGAAACACCTCAAGCAATTTCTTGCATTTAACATTCATTTCTCAAGCATTGGCCCTAGACATAAAGCAATATTTCCTCCTTATGCAGTTTATTTCGTTCAAACCCTTGAAGAAGGATGTAAACAAGCCCCTTAGCCCTGTGGTTTTTACTAAGTTGGAGCATTAAACATTTCATCACTGACTGTTCTTAGTAAAGTAAACATGCGTACATTGGAGACTTTTGTTTCCTAATTGTCCATAATTATAGCCCTTTCACACATTCTAAGAGCTCAAAAGATGAAGTGAAAAGACAGCAGTAGTTTAAACCTAGACTGTGTATAAATCAAATACAGGAAAATAAAATAAATGGTATAACTTCTTAAAAACAGGTGTATGGAAGTTTTAGTTACTTAAACAACTCATGCTCCCCTCCCCTCCAGAGGTATCTTTTACTTCCAAATCACTTAATGGTACATAGTTCCCAAAACATAAGGTTTCACGTCACCTGACTCAATATTTAATTTGTTCAATTCAATAATGCTTCTGTTACTCCTAACACTACAGATTCTTTTCTTAACATTTTCAACAAATTTTCTTAATAGTTTAATTACCAGCTATCTGGTCATATTTCAGAAAAGCGTTTTCATATATCAAAGTTGGATATTGCTTCTCAAATTATCCACATCTTTCTCTCATCCATACTCTTTACCTATGAAGACAAGTTCATACATTAGAGAGTTAATATTACCACATGCAAGTGTCCATCAACACCTGTGGTCATGTGATTATACACTGTGCAACTCTGGGTACCATTCATATAGAAGACAATGTGCCCAGTACTCCCTGAAGCTTTCAGTAATACAGAATAATGAAAGAATTGTCCTCAGCTATGTGAATGCCACTTGGCTGAAACTCAGTATATGTGTGAGAGGTGTCAGTAATGGAAATCCACTGACCCCATGAACAAGAGGGAGGCAGAAAGGAAGGTTAAGAACTGATGATGCTGAGTGGCCATGTTTGAGCCTAATTAATTCCTCAAATAATAGTATATTTGTCTCAAGTTTAGAATGTTCTTATAAACATTTTTGAAACTTTTTTTTTTCTTTTAACTGTCTTTCATGGTTGTTTGGAAAACATCTTGTGAACCCAGCGTGCTCTCCCATGGCCAAAGATTTGGTTAAATTAAACGGATGCTTATTAATTGCTGAGTGAATACAAATGGAATTTACTTGGCAATAAAGTACTTTTTATTAAGTTTCAAATATACAGCTCATTATTCATGGTGGTGCAGAGAAGAGAACATAGGGAAGGTTTGCAGAAACTAAGCTAGGGCCGCACAAGATGAAACCTATCTTGGAGGCATTGATCACATTCCAGAGCTGGTCCTCAATTTTGCAAGAGCAGAAACCTTGATTTTTGTGAGTTCTTCTCTCTCAGGGATGTATTCACATTAACACATATATACCATAATGCTTATTTATAATGACAACTGTGACTGACTGTCAGATAGACAGGCATACTCATGTTGACAGAGCCATACATCCCTGCCCAGTAGGCTGACAATACCAAGTGGCTTTATGTGAAGCCTGCTGGGCCTGCTTGGGCTCAGAACAAGGAGGGTTAATATATGGGCTTCATGAAAATACCACATCTCTGGAATAAATGTACTTTTCAGATGGACTAACACCTGAGCTTCCCTATCTGGGCATGCTCTTTACTGGGCAGAATGAATAGACACCCACCGGTGTCAGGGATTTCCTCTTTCACACTCTAGGAATCCCTGTATTCACACAGCACAATACAATTGACCAGCTTCCAATTTCTCAGTTACAATTCTGTCCTGATTTCCTAATGTACTGGATCAGCCATGGAAGGAGATCCTCTAGTTATCATCAGAGAGCCTGCTGCACTCTTCTGAGATGCTCCTTACACATAGTGAATCATTTTTGTACCACACATTCCTGCTACATTGGCTACAGCTAATTAGAACAAGAATTAATGGGCCTGTAACCCAATGGCAGAGATTTCTGTGCTGGTCAGTGACATATGAAGTAGCTTGATATGCGACTCCTGTCCAAGATGATGCTGGGCACCAGCGACTTTGCTATCCTGTTTAGATCGTCTCACGTGGCTCATTTGAAGGAGACACACAGAGAAGGAGTCTGGCAATTGGGTCAACAGCAGCAAAAAGGATGCATTAGAAGGAACGGTGAGGAGCAGAAGTCGTGAGGCAGCAAAGCCTTAAATAAGAAGAAACTACCAGATAAACAGGAGAGTAAACTGAGTCTGTAGGGCTGCGAGTAAAAGAAGCAGGAAGAGAAAATTATAGATTCATTTCAGTAGCAATGCTTGGAGGATAGAGCCAAGGGTTTCCAATTCCAGAGAAAGAGATTCTGTTGGGTCACATCTCAGACAGAAGCCCCTGTTGAATCCCGAGCAGCTTTCTGGGCTCTCTAATCCCTGGTTTTGAGGCTCCTGAGATTGTTTCCTGACTTCCTTCCCTGTGATTTCTTATGATAACTGTTCACTGTTGGAGATAACCTGAGTAGGTCTTTGCTTCTTACCATCTTGAAAGAGTCTGACTAATAATTCTGAAATTAGCACCAGATCACATTTTATTGAAGTGTCACAGTCACCTACTTTGTAATCTCTTAGTGTTTGCTCCAACAGTTAATCAATTCCACAAGTGGATTTAACTTGTCAAAAGATTGAAGGCAAATTTATTTCCATACTCTCAGGTAGGATCTAACTGCTGCTGTGGTGTACTGACTCGTGGAGACAGAAGTCATGTAGATTCTTTTTAACTCTTCATTTTGCCTCCAACCTGGGTTGCCAAATCTCAGAGTATTTCTGCCATCACCCTAATTAGTAGGACTGCAACCTTACTCTTTAAAATACAGTAGGAAAGCAGTTTTCTATTATGAGAAACCATAACTTTAAGAAGTGACCTGCACTTGGAGTAATAAAACTTTGCTGTCACCATTAATCATTTGCAGTCAAATTAAGCAGAGACTATGGCTTCAGTCTTCTACCCAAGAGCTAGCAGGTTGTTTATCTTTTAGGTGCAGGGCCTCATTGGCTGATGATTCATGCATACAATTTTATGACAACAAAATAGCACATGAGGATTATTCAACTCTTAACCATGTGGTTGGTATAAGAAAGTACCTGCGGCCTGTCCTTTTCACACAATGTAATGGTCAAATCCCAGAATGGAATACAAAATTGGCAATGATGGAGAGCATAAGAGAACTATCAAACACTGTGTAATCAGATGGATAAATTAAAAAGAAAAGTCATAATTTTCATTGGTCTAATATTTCATCATAAAGAAAATAGAACCAAGATGGATTATGACCATCATCTCTTCATAGTAGCTACCAGTAGCACACACCCCTCCTTTTCTGAGTAAAATTTGCAATCAATCCACATATTGCCTACACCATGGCAGCAGTTAGATGCCACCTGAGAATATGGAAATAAATTTACCTCCAATAGTCTCAAAAGTAAAACCCACTTGTGGTATTGATTAACTCCCATAAATGTTGAAACCTAGCAAGGTTTCAAGTTGAAACCATGACCTAAGACTCAAGGGCTGCAATGATGCTAGTCAATGGAAATGCTTAAAATTTCAGCCGAAAGGGAACAATTGTCCCAAGGGTGAAGGACAGAAAGATTTGAAGGTTTTAGGTAGAATTTAGACAGAAGCGTATTTGACTGTAATAGCTTGGAGCTGTAGAATATCTTTCTCAGGATTGCCTTTCTGGCCACAAATCTGGAATATTCTTCCCGTTGTTCTGGATTACTTGGCATATGGAGGAAGTATGGTTTCTCCACTGGTGGCAACCTTGAGGATTCCCAGGCTACAGGGCTCTGTCCAGGTAAGGGCTCCTTCTTCTCCCTTACATCAGAGGAGGTAGCTCTGATGTGCATCATCACATGCGTGGCACAGTGTTGTGGCTACATTGAAGAAAAGGAAGAGGCGATCATCTGCCCAGTCATTCACCCTAATTAGCCAAAGTTTAGAGAACACAGGTGTATTAGTCTGTTTTCACACTGCTGATAAAGACATACCCAAGACTGGGAAGAAAAAGAGGTTTAACTGGACTTACGGTTCCATATGGCTGAGGAGGTCTCATAATCATGCAGAGAGCAAAAGGAACTTCTTACATGGCAGCAGCAAGACAGGATGAGGAAGAAGCAAAAGCAGAAACCCCTGATAAACCCATCAGATCTAGTGAGACTTATTCATTATCACAAGAATAGCACGGGAAAGTCTAGCCCCCCTGATTTAATTACCTCTCCCTGGGTCCCTCCCACACCGTGTGGGAATTCTAGGAGATAAAATTCAAGTCGAGATTTCGGTGGGGATGCAGCCAAACCACAGCAACAGGGGATAGTTCCCTTGTGATATCTTATTAAACAAAACACAGTTCTGTGTAAGCAGATTAATATATTTATTTATTTATTTATTTATTTATCTATTAAGAAGTGATTCAATGAATTAATGATTCCCTTAAGAAAGAAAGATTTGGTGATTTAGAAATACAGGAAAATGAAATCAGTTTTTGAAAATATATATATATGTGATAAATTTGATGTTAACCTCCTAATGTAAGCAATATTCACAAACAAAAATAGAATCTAGCTGGGATGATTTGACTTCCATGAGTGGGAGAATACAGCTGAAAACGTGATATAAGGAGAGCATTGAAAGACTTCCAGAGCATATCCTTTTTTGCTGCCTTTGTTCTTCTTGCTGTCATATATAATAATAAAATGTCTAAGAAGGATTTTTTATTTGGTATGTATTTCAGAACAATCTCTGTCCTGTAGGGAATTCTGCTTCTGTTTAGGTATCTGAATGACAGTTAACATTTATTGTTGCAAAAAAAGATTTTTTCTAGAATTTTAAATCAAGTTTCTTGGCTGCTTTCTCCTCATACTCCAAACCTCTCTGGCAAGGGGATCAGAGTTCTTGCCGGTGATTATTTCCCATCACTACCATCATTGTAGAAACAAATGATAATGCCAGCAATTCAAGGACTCTGACAAACATCCCAACAAATCTCAGCAGAGGGGATCTATGTTACTTAATCGCACTGAAGCTCAAGGTTCCCTCTGGGGTGTGTGTGTGTGTGTGTGTGTGTTTAAATTATGAGGTTTGTGAGCCACAAACTGTGACAACCAAAAATATGTGAACAGGATTTCATATTGAGATGAAAGAAAATTCGTAACAAAGACAATCTGACACTTTAATGATCTATGCATGAACTGTGTAGTATTATACTTTATGTAAAAATAAGCTAGTCCTATCAGTGATATGTCTTTTATGAATAGTTAAACTAAGCAATTCTGAGATAAACAAAAAGAAAGAAGTTAGGGGCAGGAGAGATGTGGATTACAGAGTCAGCCAAATTGGGAAAGGGGTTTGAGTGAACCCTCCTCTCATCCCTGCCAGAGGGAATTGCCTTTGCTTCACTTCCTTCTCCTCGCAGGGCCCACAACATGGAGGTGCTGGATAAACCAGCCCAGTGCCCACAGTGGCTGCCCAGTGCATGTATCTTATATATATATGAGCAAAACTGTTTATTAGGAGCTCCCAGAACACAGGCTATTGGTACCCCCATTACATTCTTCTGAAAGGAAAAAAAAAAAAAAAAAAAAAAACAGATGCCAGTTTTATGACTCATTAGGAGCTTAGATAGCGGGTGATGCCTCTCTATAGTAAATGAATCAGTAGAAGAAAAGCCTGTCTGCGGGAGGATTTCAATCTCTTTAATTTGTTTTATGTGTCTGCTAAATGGTGGTACTGGGAGCCATCTGAAGCAGCAAGGCACCATCATGGCTCAGGTTTCAGCACCAAGTCATAATATTTGTTAAGTCCATTGAAACTGGGACCCAGGTAGTCCTATCTCAGAGCCCGAGAACCATGATATTTATATAAGTTCACAGAACTTCTTCCTAAAAGTACTGACTTTTCCCCTGTTGACTTTTTAACATACATTCCAGCAATTTTTTCCACCAATCTCTTTCTTTTTTTGCATTTTCTTGTTTCAACTTTTTTTAAAATGTGCAAGTTTGTTATACAGGTAAACACGTGTCACAGGAATTTGCCGTACAGATTATTTAGTCATCCAGGTAATAAGCCTAGTACCCATTAGTTATTTTTCTTGATGCTCTCCCTCCTCCCAGCCTCCACTTTCTGGTAGACCTCAGTGTGTGTTGTTCCCCTCTATGTGTCCATGTGTTCTCATTTAGTTCCCACCTACAAGTGAGAACATACAGTATTTGCTTTTCTGTTCCTGCATTAATTCCCTGAGGATAATGGCCTCCATTCCATTCATGTTCCTGCAAAGAATATAATCTCATTCTTTTTTATGGCCGTATAGTCTTCCAAGGTGTATGATGTGGTTTGGCTGTATCCCCACCCAAATCTTGAATTGTAGCTCCCATAATTCCAACATGTCATGGGAGGGAACTGGTGGGAGGTAACCAAATCATGGGGGCAGGTATTCTTTTTGCTGTTCCTGTGATAATAAGTCTCACACGATCTGACGTTTTATAAAGGGAGGTTCCCCTGCACACACTATCTTGCCTGCCACCATGTAAGACATGACTTTGCTTCTCATTTGCCTTTTGCCATGATTGTGAGGCCTCTCCAACCATGTGAAACTGTGAGTCCATTAAATCTCTTTGCTTTATAAATTATCCAGTCTCAGGTATGTCTTTATTAGCAACATGAGAGCAGAGTAATACCGTGTATAAGTACTACATTTTCTTTATCCAGTCTACCATTGATGGGCATGTAGGTTGATTCCATGTGTTTGCTATTGAGACTAGTTCTACAATGAACATAGGCATGCATCTATCTTTATAATAGAATGATTTATATTCCTTTGGGTATATAATCAGTAACGGGATTCCTGGGTCAGATAGTAGTTCTGTTTTTAGTTATTTGATGAATCGCCACACTGCTTTCCACAATGGCTGAACTAATTTACATTATCACTAACAGAGTATAAGTATTCCTTTTCCTCTACAACCTTGCCAACAACTGTTATTTTTTGACTTTTTAATAACAGCCGTTCTGACCAGTGTGAGATGGTGTCTTATTGTGGTTTTGATTTGCATTTCTCTAATGATCTGTGATGTTGAGCTCTTTTAATATGCTTGTGGTCACATGTTTGTCTTCTTTTGAAAGGTGTCTGTTCATGTCCTTTGCCCACTTTTTAATGGGATTGTTTGTTTTGGCTTGTAAATTTAAGTTCCTTGTAGATTGCAGATATTTGACCTTTGTTGAATGCATAGTTTGCAATTTTTTTTTCTCATTCTGTAGGTTATGTGGTTACTCTGTTGCTATAGTTTCTTTCATTTTGCAGAAACCCTTAAGTTTAATTAGATCCCATTTGTCAATTTTTGCCTTTGATGCAATTGCTTTTGGTGTCTTCATTATGAAATCTGTGCCCATACCTATGTCCAGAATGCTTCCAGGATTTTTATAGTTTTGGATTTTACATTCAAGTCTTTAGTTCATCTTGAGTTGGTTTTTGTATATGATATAAGGAAGGGGTCCAATTTACGTTTTCTGCATATGGCTAGCCTGTTATTCCAGCCTCATTTATTGAATAATGAGTCTTTTCCTAATTGCTTACTTTTTGTCAGTTTTGTCAAAGGTCAAATGGCTGTAGGTGTGTGGCCTTATTTCTGGTCTCTTTGTTTTGTTCCATTGGTCTATGTGTCTGGTTTTGTACCAGTACCATGCTGTTTCAGTTACTGTAGCTCTATAGCATAGTTTGAAGTCTTGTAGCATGATGCCTCCAGCTTTGTTCTTTTTGCTGAGATTGCCTTGGTTATTTGGGCTTTT